>NC_090725.1:50512391-50514891 GCF_036898095.1 Palaemon carinicauda | reverse complement strand
AGCACATGGCATATTGCGTATTCTCTCACAACCATGACGCAATACCTCATAAAAATATAAAGGAACATTACATAAGCCCCGGTTCCTATCTTGTATGGTCACATAACACTCTCAAACAAGTTACGTAACACTTTGTAACAAAAATACGTGAAATAAAAAGTTAATTCTTGAAAATAACGCAAATTTACATGTACTGACTTGAATAAAGAATATAATGATATTAACGACGAAAGTCTTACGTAATTTACATAAAAACTTGAATCTACACGAGAGGAACTCATCTTAAGAACTGGCTAACCTCTCTCAAATGTGCAAATAAAGTATAAATAAAATCATTAACAAACTACTGTATTTACTCTACAACTTGACCAGCTTCGTAAGATAGCTCCCCCTAACAAGATTATTTATTCTGGGCCTCAATCCATCGATTCAGCCCGAGATAAATAATCTGCAACCACGTTATCTTTAAGTGATATATGCTTTACATTAGTACAATATGGTTGCAGCCCGAGATAGATAATCTGCAACCACATTATCTTTACCTGATATATGCTTTACATTAATACGATACGGTTGTAAACATAATGACCACCTTGTTAACCTTTGATGATTATTTTTCATCTAATTAATAAAAGTTAAAGGATTATGATCCGAATACAATGTAATCTCTTCATTTTGCAGTCGATTCACATAGACCTCAAACTTGTTTATGCTGTGACTAACACTAGTAGTTCCTTGTCAACTATTGAGTAGGCTCGCTGATGTTTCTTCTTCTTCGACAATTTAAAACAAACTGGGTGAAGAATTTCTTCCTCATCCTCTTGCAATAAAACAGTTCCAATCCCGTTATTAGATGCATCCACTTGGATACGGCATTTCTTGTTGAAATCAGGTGCTCACGTTATCAGTTTCGACGTTTATATGGCCTTTATCCTGTCGAAGGATTCCTGGCACTAGCTGGTCCATACACATTTTTTCTTGGGGCTTGTCAAATCTGCCAAGGGAGCGACTACAGCCGAAAACTTCGGGCAAAAATGTCAGTAGAATCCTGCCATCGCTAAAAAGCGTTGTAACTGCTTCCTCGTTGTGGAGGGTGATGCTTTCCTTATTCGACGTTAGCAGCTACCGAGCCAAATAGTCCTCTTCCTACTTAAAATCCCAAGTACCTTTCCTAATTCGCTCTTCTCCAGGTTAATAGTCAGGCTTGCTCCTCGCAGCTTTTTAAATAACTTCTTCAGGATTCGGAGATGTTCTTCCCAGGTCGATGAATACACCACAATATTGTCGAGATATACGCCTACTCCTTCAATTGATTCTAGAAGGTTTTCCATCACACGTTGAAAACTAGCAGGAGCGTTCATTAGCCAAATGGCATGACAGTGTATTGATATAACCCAAACTGGGTTATGAAAGCTGATAACAATTTTGCGTTGTAGTCCAAAGGAATTTGATAATAACCATTTAACAAGTCGATCTTGGATATGAACCTCGCTTGTCTGATATTGTCGAGTTGTTGGTCGATGAGCGGCAATGGATAATTATCGGTTTCTTGGAGAGGTGCGGTTTATCAATCGAAGGAAATTTTGGTTTTGTCAATAAATTTTGCTTACCCAAATTTACCAAAAAGATTTTTCAATACTATTAATATCAATTTTGCCTATTATTTAAGCCTTTGAATGGAATATTAAATTTGAAGGCGTAGAGGAATTTCTTCATAAGGATCTATAAACTCATAGAATATTCAGTAAACACAAAACAAAACAACATGCATGATAAATTTACTTTTTCCTAAAGTAACTAAAACAGTTGTAATAAGCCACTTAATGTTTTGATTACCATAATTACAGTACCATCCATTTACCAACATCAGTCAAGCAATTTAAAGTAATTTTACTCATCGCCAGCCGAGCGCTTGGAAAAGGCAGAGGGAGACTAACTATTCTTTCCAGGAAAATTTCTAACCCCTTGTCACAGATAATTTGATAAAAAATAAATTTTACATTGCAATCTTCAAAACAAAAAGGCAATCAATTCCAATCATGTCTGAAGGTACATGTCACTGTTATTTTTTTTTTTTTTTTTTTTTTTTTGCCATTCATGAATGGCAGTGAAAAGAGACAGTTACAATGCCCTAGCAAGACAATGCCCTAAAGACTGACCATACAGCAGATACATATGTTCATCGACCAAGACCCTCTCCATCCAAGCTAGGACAAGGGAGGGCCCGGCAATGGCTATTGTTGACTTAGCAGGTAACCTATATGCTCGCCCAAACCTTAGCTCAGAAGGATGGTGAGTTTACAGACACTGCAAGAAGCTATCAAGCTTAAGCGGGACTCTTATCCCAGTCCGGGAGATCGCAAGGCAAGGACGTTTCCAATAAATATATTGTAAATTAATAAAACTGGTAGGTAGTCAAATTCCGTTAATTTATGGTTCCTAGATTGAACTGAAGTAAAAAAAATAAGAACTGAATTCTCACCGATCAAATTACAAGACC
>NC_090725.1:50502391-50507391 GCF_036898095.1 Palaemon carinicauda | reverse complement strand
CATCGCCATTACAACAATTTCATCGAAAATTTTTGAATCCCTTCTGTTCTGTCGCCTTGCACCGTTTCTCCACACCGCAGACAATCAATTTGGTTTTAAGACTAACCACTCGACTGACACCTGTATATATATTTAAAGGAGTTATTGAATTTCTATATATCCTCGGCCTCCCCTGTCTACTTATGTTTTGTAGGCGTGCGGAAGGCATTTGGCAGAGTAAACTATCTGAAACTCTTTTTAAAACTACACAAAAGGGGAACTCCTCTATATCTTATCGGTATATTATACTGTTGGTTCACAACACAACAGTTCTGTTTCAAATGGGGGAAATGTCCTCTCCCAGACATTCGGTTCATCTAACGGACTCAGGCAAGGAGGCATCCTCTCACCATATTTATTTAATGTTTACACAGACGATTTGAATATCAGACTGAATTCACTTCCCATTGGTTGTACGGTTAATGGCTTTACCATAAATAACCTTTGCTACGCTGACAATATGGTCCTCATCTCCCCCTCTGCCCAAGGCCTACAACGTCTTATCGGCACCTGCAACGCATACGCTAATGAACATGACATAATCTATAACGAATCGAAGACACAGTGCATGTCTGTCCTTCCTAGAGCGCTCCGATTCGTAGAAGATCCACATATTTTCCTCCAAAACCATCAGCTAGCATTTGCCAATGATTTTCCTTACCTAGGTCACATCATTACGAAAGATTTAAAGGACTCATCTGACATTGAAAACAGGCGACGTAAATTGCGTTGTCTAGGGAACATAGTAACGAGAAGATTTGCCTTCTGCCGCCAAGATATCAAAAAACTCCTATTTCAGACCTACTGCTACAATGTATACGACTGCTCGCTATGGGCAAACTATACGCGTGAATCGATGAGACGTATCACAGTCATTCACAATGATATCATAAGACGCCTCACCAATTCCCCGAGGCACCATTCAGCTTCAGCTAGTATTGTTGAAAATAAACTGGATAACCTAAAAACCATCATTCGACGCTCTATAGTAAGTCTCACCTCCCACCTGCGGTCTAGTGAAATTCCCCTAATTCAAAATGTGCTTGCAAGTGCAGCGAGAATAAAATCCAAAATGTGGGAAACCTGGTATAAGGAAGCGTCAGTACAATGATTTGTATTCACTAATCTTTGATAGTGTGGCTATGCCAAATCTTCATCACTAAATAACTTAAGGATAATACCCAGTAATGTTATGATAACGTGTTGTACGATGTTACATCTTTGCTGTCGGGAAGTCCTGTATTTCCTTCACACCACCTGCTCTGTGACTCGATTTCTTTTTCCAGTGTTCTTTCATTATTCAAGCAATTTCTGTTCCAACATCTTTATCATTGTCATCGCCATTTGTTTTTCTTCTCCCTCTCTTTTTGTATGCTGATATGTATGTTATCATCATTGTTAAGCGTTAATTCTATTGTGATTTTATTATCCAGACATTAGAACTCTATGGTCAACCTGCTAATTGATTTTTATAATATATGCCTGATATTATTGCATATCTCATCTTTTTTTTTTTACCGATGTCAAAAGTGTAAGATCACTGTACTCTTATTGTAACTGTATATATATGGCTTATGCTGAAATTATTATTATTATTATTATTATTATTATTATTATTATTATTATTATTATTATTATAGCATTGATCAATTTATGAAACCTCTTATTTGAACAAAACAATAGTATTGATGCAGATATGAAAACTATTATTTATAAAAAATTATAGATTGATCTAGATATGAAACCTCTTATTTGTACAAAACAATTGCATTGATCGAGATTTTAAATCTCATTTTTGTACAAAACAATTGCATTAAACAGGTTATGATACCTCTAATTGTGCAAAATAATAACATTGATCGAGATATTAAACCTCTTATTTGTACAAAACAATAAATACTGAAAAAAAAAAATTCTACACACGAAATACGAGGAGTATCGTTGCAAACGAATCTCAGGGAAAAGTGGTAATGATTAATGTTGATATGGCAAAAAGTAATAAATTCTCTATCTATATAACCCTGAGGTCGCCTTATACATGAAACTTAGCTACTTCCAGAAACTCACCAAAGATCTGGGAAGCATGTGGGGCTGGGCTAAGGCGTCAGAGTTACCAAGTATTGCTCTCCCGAACGTGTAACCATGCAACGCTGGATGGCTCTCTCTCAGTTAGCTAGCTCCGCCCACCGTTTGTCCCCGAAATAAAAAAAAGATAAGATCTGTCACTGGGTTTTTCTAGAATTTTCAAAAGCACATGGCATATTCCGTATTCTCCCACAACCATGAAGCAATACCTCATAAAAATATAAAGGAACATTACAGAAGCCCCGGTTCCTATCTTGTATGGTCACATAACACTCTCAAACAGGTTACGTAACACTTTGAAACAAAAATACGTGAAATGAAAAGTTGATTCTTGAAAATAACGTGAATTTACACATACTGACTTGAATAAAGAATAATGATATTAACGACGAAAGTCTTGCGTAATTTACATAAAAACTTGAATCTACACGAGAGGAACTCATCTTAAGAACTTGCTAACCTCTCTTAAATGTGCAAATAAAGTATAAATAAAATCATTAACAAACTACTGTATTTACTCTACACTTAACCAGCTTTGTAAGATAGCTCCCCCTAAAAAGATTATTTATTCTGGGCCCGAATCCATCGATTCAGCCCGAGATAAATAATCTGCAACCACGTTATCTTTATCTAATATATGCTTTACATTAGTACAATATGGTTGCAGCCCGAGATAGATAATCTGCAACCACGTTATCTTTACCAGAATTAGGCTTTACATTAAGACGATACGGTTGCAAATATAATGACCACCTTGTTAACCTTTGATGATTATTTTTCATCTAATTAACAAAAGTTAAAGGATTATGATCCGAATACAATGTAATCTCTTCATTTTGTGGTCAATTCACATAGACCTCAAACTTGTTTATGCTGTGACTAACACTAGTAGTTCCTTGTCAACTGCTGAGTAGGCTCGCTGATGTTTCTTCAGCTTCGACAATATAAAACAAACTGGGTGAAGAATTCCTTCCTCATCCTTTTGCAATAAAACAGCTCCAATCCCGTTATCCGATGCATCCACTTGGATAAGGAATTTCTTGTTGAAATCAGGTGCTCACATTATCAGTTTCGACGTTAATATGGCCTTTATCCTGTCGAAGGATTCCTGGCACTAGCTGGTCCCTACACATTTTTTCTTGGGGCTTGTCAAATCCGCCAAGGGAGCGACTACAGCCGAAAACTTCGGGCATAAATGTCAGTAGAATCCTGCCATCTCTGAAAAGCATTGTAACTGCTTCCTCGTTGTGGAGGGTGATGCTTTCCTTATTCCTTCGACGTTAGCGGCTACCGGGCCAAATAGTCCTCTTCCTACTTAAAATCCCAAGTACCTTTCCAAATTCGCTATTCTCCAGGTTAATAGTCAGGCATGCTCCTCGCAGCTTTTGAAATAACTTCTTCAGGAATCGGAGATGTTCTTCCCAGGTCGATGGATATACCACAATATTGTCGAGATATACGCCTACTCCTTCAATTGATTCTAGAAGGTTTTCCATCACACGTTGAAAACTAGCAGGAGCGTTCATTAGCCAAATGGCATGACAGTGTATTGATATAACCCGAACTGGGTTATGAAAGCTGATAACAATTTTGCGGTGTAGTCCAAAGGAATTTGATAATAACCATTTAACACGTCGATCTTGGATATGAACCTCGCTTGTCCGATATTGTCGAGTAGTTGGTCGATGAGCGGCAATGGATAATTATCGGTTTCTTGGAGAGGTGCGGTTTATCAATCGAAGGAAATTTTGGTTTTGTCAATAAATTTTGCTTACCCAAATTTACCAAAAAGATTTTTCAATACTATTAATATCAATTTTGCCTATTATTTAAGCCTTTGAATGGAATATTAAATTTGAAGGCGTAGAGGAATTTCTTTATAAGGATCTATAAACTCTAGAATATTCAGTAAACACAAAACAAAACAATATGCATGATAAATCTACTTTTTCCTAAAAAAACTAAAACAGTTATAATAAGCCATTTAATGTTTTGATTAGCATAATTACAGTACCATCCATTTACCAACATCAGTCAAGCAATTTAAAGTAATTTTACTCATCGCCAGCCGAGAGCTTGGAAAAGGCAGAGGGGAGACTAACTATTCTTTCCAGGGAAATTTCTAACCCTTTGTCACAGATAATTTGATAAAAGATAAATTTTACATTGCAATCTTCAAAACAAAAAGGCAATCGATTCCAATCATGTCTGAAGGTACATGTCACTATTTTTTTTTTCTTTTTTTTTTTTGCCATTCATGAATGGCAGTGAAAAGAGACAGTTACAATGCCCTAGCAAGACAATGCCCTAAAGACTGACCATCATACAGCATATACATATCTTCATCGACCAAGACCCTCTCCATCCAAGCTAGGACAAGGGTCCGGCAATGGCTATTTTTGACTTAGCAGGTAACCTATATGCTCGCCCAAACCTTACCTCAGAAGGATGGTGAGTTTGCAGACACTGCAAGAAGCTATCAAACTTAAGCGGGACTCTAACCCCAGTCCGGGAGATCTCAAAGCAAGGACGTTTCCAATAAATATATTGTAAATTTGTAAAACTGGTATGTTAATTTATGGTTCCTAGATTGAACTGAAGTAAAAAAATAAAAACTGAATTCTCACCGATCAAATTACAAGACCAATGTCAACAACCATTTATGTATTGTAAACACCCCCCCCCCCCCCCCCCCACAGTAAAAACATCCTAAAAAAAGAGGACAAGTCCCATATTTCTCTCTTATTCCTAATTTAACACAAGTAGTTCCTCCTTATCTCGATCCTCTAAGCCTACCAAGGCCCCCCCCCCCCCGACCAAATCCCCCACCCCACCCAAGCCCAGAAATGCCTAAACCTAAAGAGTTGCCACCGAAG
>NC_090725.1:50494891-50497391 GCF_036898095.1 Palaemon carinicauda | reverse complement strand
ATACCATAACCATAGTATATGGTTTTGACGTCTTGACTCTCCCTTGTATTATTATTATTATTATTATTATTATTATTATTATTATTATTATTATTATTACTTGCTAAGCTACAACCCTAGTTGGAAAAGCAGGATGCTATAAGCCCAAGGGCTCCAACAGAGAAAATAGTCCAGTGAGGAAATGAAACAAGGAAAAATAAAATATCTTAAGAACAGTAACAACATTAAAATAAATATTTCCTATATAAACTATAAAAACGTTAACAAAACAAGTGAAAGAGAAATAACATAGAATAGAGGGGCCGAGTGTTCCCTCAAGCCAGAAAACTCTAACACAAGACAGTGGAAGACCAGGGTACACAGGCTATGGCACTACCTAAGACTAGAGAACAATGGTTTGATTTTGGAGTGTCCTTCTTTAGAAGGGCTGCTTACCATAGCTAAGGTGTCTCTTCTACTCTTATCAAGAGGAAAGTGGCCACTGAACAATTACAGTGCAGTAGTTAACCCCTTGAGAAAAGAAGAATTGTTTGGTAATATCAGTGTTGTGAGGTGCATGAGGACAGAGGAGAATATGTAAAGAATAGGCCAGACTATTCGGTGTATGTGTAGGCAAAGTTAAAATGAACCGTAACCAGAGAGAAGGATCCAACGAAGGGATTCTAGAATTCTAAAATTTGTGGTGTAATTAATGGTCATCAGATTCCTGAAGGGATTTAAAAGTCAAAATTTGTTCAAAGGGATCAAATGCCACATGATTCCTGAAGGGATGAAGAGACATAAGATTCCTATTTGGATCAACATAATAAAATGTAGCATAACCATAACATTCCCTGCCTTGGGCGATACCGTATGGGGAAATTTTCCCATGACTTCCAGCCCCTTTAAAATTATGCAGAAAAACGGTACATTTATTCCAAGCATTCCTGACTGTTCAAATACCATACCATAGAATATGGTTTTGACGTCTTGACTCTCCCTTGCATTATAACCCGTTTTGCCAGTATGGGTATTATAGTATTAATGAATAAATTACTAGTAACAAAATCCAATTATATTTACTATTTACTACTGTATATACTATTCTTAAGCTAAATTTTATCCATTCTCTAAATTTTCTAGTCAATAAATGAATGTCATCATAATGCCAATTATTCTTAAGCTGAATTTTATCCATTCTCTAAATTTCCCAAGTCAATGAATGAATGTCATCATAATACCAGTTTTTCTTAAGCTGAATTTAATCCGTTATATAAATACATACATACATACATATACCAAGCACTTCCCCCAATTTTGGGGGGTAGCCGACATCAACAAATGAAACAAAACAGAAAGGGGACCTCTACTCTCTACATTCCTCCCAGCCTGACAAGGGACTCAACCGAGTTCAGCTGGTACTGCTAGGGTGCCACAGCCCACCCTCCCCCCGTTATCCACCACAGATGAAGCAATTCATAATGCTGAATCCCCTACTGCCGCTACCTCCCCGGTCATCTAAGGCACCGGAGGAAGCAGCAGGGCCTACTGGAACTGCGTCACAATCGCTCGCCATTCATTCCTATTTCTAGCATGCTCTCTTGCCTCTCTCACATCTATCCTCCTATCACCCAGAGCTTTCTTCACTAGATCCATCCACCCAAAACCTTGGCCTTCCTCTTGTACTTCTCCCTATCAACTCTTGCATTCATCACCTTTAACAGACAGCCACTTTCCATTCTCTCAACATGGCCAAACCACCTCAACACATTCATATCCACTCTAGCTGCTAACTCATTTCTTACACCCGTTCTCACCCTCACCACTTCGTTCCTTATCCGTTATATAGAATTACGAAATCAATGAACGAATTATTTGGTAATTATCTAACATCAATCAATGGTCAAGCACTTCAATACGAAAACACTTATCAACGACACGTCCCTTGGCACGACATGAGCACACGTCCTTACCGGCCGTGCGTGCGTAAGTGGAAATGACCACAAAACCAAACTTCCTCTCCACCTGCTTCAGTCATCACCAAATTCCGACAACCCATTTACCGCCAGCGGAAGGACCCTTTTGGGGCGTCATCTCCGATCTAGACATCTGGCTTTTCTTACCCGCTCTCTCTCTCTCTCTCTCTCTCTCTCTCTCTCTCTCTCTCTCTCTCCTATATGTTTATTTATTCAAGAGTAAAAAGACCTCTCTCTCTCTCTCTCTCCTCTCTCTCTCTCTCTCTCTCTCTCTCTCTCTCTCTCATATATGTTTAGTTATTCCAGAGTAAAAAGACTCACTCTCTCTCTCTCTCTCTCTCTCTCTCTCTCACTCTCTCTCTCTGTTAGTTTTCCATAGAGAAATCCTCTCTCTCTCTCTCTCTCTCTCTCTCTCTCTCTCTCTCTCTCTCTCTCTCTCTCTCTCTCTCTCTCTCTCTTTTCATCGCTTTAAAAATTGGTATTTAAAGATCTGAGGAGTGTAGGACATTATCCAAGAAGGACATTATCCAAGATTCGACAACTCT
>NC_090725.1:50459891-50484891 GCF_036898095.1 Palaemon carinicauda | reverse complement strand
TATTTATATATATATATATATATATATATATGTATGTAAATATCACCCACGAAATGCATTTAATACCGAATTCTATCTTGGGAAATACATATCCACTTGGAATTCATTTTATGGTAACAGCTTCTGGCCGGGTGGTGATTCGAACCACCACCTGTACGGCTAGAAACTATGCTTGGCAGGGACCCTACCGACTCAGCTATCAAGAGAGACTAAAAGTTTATGACAAGTCCCCCTACATATTCCTGTCGAATTCAGGATTCTGTTCATAGACTTGAAATAGACCCATCTCCACCATGATAGCTGAATCGTGAGTTTGCAACACGTGGTTATTTTAATGAACATATATCACAAGCACAAGTGATTTTAATTAATGTAAATATCACCCACGAAATGCATTTAATACCGAATTCTATCTTGGGAAATACATATCCACTTGGAATTCATTTTATGGTAACAGCTTCTGGCCGGGTGGTGATTCGAACCACCACCTGTACGGCTAGAAACTATGCTTGGCAGGGACCCTACCGACTCAGCTATCAAGAGAGACTAAAAGTTTATGACAAGTCCCCCTACATATTCCTGTCGAATTCAGGATTCTGTTCATAGACTTGAAATAGACCCATCTCCACCATGATAGCTGAATCGTGAGTTTGCAACACGTGGTTATTTTAATGAACATATATCACAAGCACACGTGATTTTAATTAATGTAAATATCACCCACGAAATGCATTTAATACCGAATTCTATCTTGGGAAATACATATCCACTTGGAATTCATTTTATGGTAACAGCTTCTGGCCGGGTGGTGATTCGAACCACCACCTGTACGGCTAGAAACTATGCTTGGCAGGGACCCTACCGACTCAGCTATCAAGAGAGACTAAAAGTTTATGACAAGTCCCCCTACATATTCCTGTCGAATTCAGGATTCTGTTCATAGACTTGAAATAGACCCATCTCCACCATGATAGCTGAATCGTGAGTTTGCAACACGTGGTTATTTTAATGAACATATATCACAAGCACACGTGATTTTAATTAATATAAATATCACCCACGAAATGCATTTAATACCGAATTCTATCTTGGGAAATACATATCCACTTGGAATTCATTTTATGGTAACAGCTTCTGGCCGGGTGGTGATTCGAACCACCACCTGTACGGCTAGAAACTATGCTTGGCAGGGACCCTACCGACTCAGCTATCAAGAGAGACTAAAAGTTTATGACAAGTCCCCCTACATATTCCTGTCGAATTCAGGATTCTGTTCATAGACTTGAAATAGACCCATCTCCACCATGATAGCTGAATCGTGAGTTTGCAACACGTGGTTATTTTAATGAACATATATCACAAGCACACGTGATTTTAATTAATGTAAATATCACCCACGAAATGCATTTAATACCGAATTCTATCTTGGGAAATACATATCCACTTGGAATTCATTTTATGGTAACAGCTTCTGGCCGGGTGGTGATTCGAACCATCACCTGTACGGCTAGAAACTATGCTTGGCAGGGACCCTACCGACTCAGCTATCAAGAGAGACTAAAAGTTTATGACAAGTCCCCCTACATATTCCTGTCGAATTCAGGATTCTGTTCATAGACTTGAAATAGACCCATCTCCACCATGATAGCTGAATCGTGAGTTTGCAACACGTGGTTATTTTAATGAACATATATCACAAGCACACGTGATTTTAATTAATGTAAATATCACCCACGAAATGCATTTAATACCGAATTCTATCTTGGGAAATACATATCCACTTGGAATTCATTTTATGGTAACAGCTTCTGGCCGGGTGGTGATTCGAACCACCACCTGTACGGCTAGAAACTATGCTTGGCAGGGACCCTACCGACTCAGCTATCAAGAGAGACTAAAAGTTTATGACAAGTCCCCCTACATATTCCTGTCGAATTCAGGATTCTGTTTATAGACTTGAAATAGACCCATCTCCACCATGATAGCTGAATCGTGAGTTTGCAACACGTGGTTACTTTAATGAACATATATCACAAGCACACGTGATTTTAATTAATGTAAATATCACCCACGAAATGCATTTAATACCGAATTCTATCTTGGGAAATACATATCCACTTGGAATTCATTTCATGGTAACAGCTTCTGGCCGGGTGGTGATTCGAACCACCACCTGTACGGCTAGAAACTATGCTTGGCAGGGACCCTACCGACTCAGCTATCAAGAGAGACTAAAAGTTTATGACAAGTCCCCCTACATATTCCTGTCGAATTCAGGATTCTGTTCATAGACTTGAAATAGACCCATCTCCACCATGATAGCTGAATCGTGAGTTTGCAACACGTGGTTATTTTAATGAACATATATCACAAGCACACGTGATATAAACTTTTAGTCTCTCTTGATAGCTGAGTCGGTAGGGTCCCTGCCAAGCATAGTTTCTAGCCGTACAGGTGGTGGTTCGAATCACCACCCGGCCAGAAGCTGTTACCATAAAATGAATTCCAAGTGGATATGTATTTCCCAAGATAGAATTCGGTATTAAATGCATTTCGTGGGTGATATTTACATTAATTAAAATCACGTGTGCTTGTGATATATGTTCATTAAAATAACCACGTGTTGCAAACTCACGATTCAGCTATCATGGTGGAGATGGGTCTATTTCAAGTCTATGAACAGAATCCTGAATTCGACAGGAATATGTAGGGGGACTTGTCATAAACTTTTAGTCTCTCTTGATAGCTGAGTCGGTAGGGTCCCTGCCAAGCATAGTTTCTAGCCGTACAGGTGGTGGTTCGAATCACCACCCGGCCAGAAGCTGTTACCATAAAATGAATTCCAAGTGGATATGTATTTCCCAAGATAGAATTCGGTATTAAATGCATTTCGTGGGTGATATTTACATTAATTAAAATCACGTGTGCTTGTGATATATGTTCATTAAAATAACCACGTGTTGCAAACTCACGATTCAGCTATCATGGTGGAGATGGGTCTATTTCAAGTCTATGAACAGAATCCTGAATTCGACAGGAATATGTAGGGGGACTTGTCATAAACTTTTAGTCTCTCTTGATAGCTGAGTCGGTAGGGTCCCTGCCAAGCATAGTTTCTAGCCGTACAGGTGGTGGTTCGAATCACCACCCGGCCAGAAGCTGTTACCATAAAATGAATTCCAAGTGGATATGTATTTCCCAAGATAGAATTCGGTATTAAATGCATTTCGTGGGTGATATTTACATTAATTAAAATCACGTGTGCTTGTGATATATGTTCATTAAAATAACCACGTGTTGCAAACTCACGATTCAGCTATCATGGTGGAGATGGGTCTATTTCAAGTCTATGAACAGAATCCTGAATTCGACAGGAATATGTAGGGGGACTTGTCATAAACTTTTAGTCTCTCTTGATAGCTGAGTCGGTAGGGTCCCTGCCAAGCATAGTTTCTAGCCGTACAGGTGGTGGTTCGAATCACCACCCGGCCAGAAGCTGTTACCATAAAATGAATTCCAAGTGGATATGTATTTCCCAAGATAGAATTCGGTATTAAATGCATTTCGTGGGTGATATTTACATTAATTAAAATCACGTGTGCTTGTGATATATGTTCATATATATGTATATATATATACTTTACCAGAATAACTATATAACTGGTAACGTATTTCAAACAATTTACAAAATATATAAATAACCACATACGTTTAAAAAGATATCTAATGCAAGTTAAATTTCAATTTACATCAAACCGTCATCAGTTCACTTTTCAGTGTGACAAAATATCTGCTTTGAAGAACTCAGACTGCGAGTGCAAGTAAGAACCCTTGTCCAAATCAAGCACATTCACAAGCAATTTAATATACCTAAGTAAAAGGAACACACGAGACTTAACCCTCAAAGCAAAGAGCAATTAATTCAGCTTCTTTTATACTTCAGGGCAGTGATCCCATGAATACCATGATGATTTTATCTAGTAAATTTGACATTGTAGATTTCAATATACTGTACTACGCAAGAAAGAAAATGGAACTTTAATACACTCACGTTGAATAGAAGACAAAATTATAACACTTAGATTTTAAGACACTTGAACATATATGCGTGTATATATGTGTATACACACATATACATTATATATATATATATATATATATATATATATATATATGTGTGTGTGTGTGTGTGTGTATGTGCATATGTGATTGTATATAATATACATATATATTTGTATGTATATACACATCTACACATACATTCACTATATATATATATACAGACATATATATATACATATATATATATATATATATATATATATATAATATATGTATATATATATATACAGACATACATATATATACACATATATATATATAAATATATATATATATATATATATATATATATATATATATATGCATACAAACATGATACAGTGAATGACATTTGGGATTTTCAATTACCAAATCAAACGAGACTATTTCCAGATTACAAATAACTACACACTTTCATCCAATGATTATCTCCTTGACATGGAAAGCCAAATTGGTATTTAAGGGACTACTTTCATTTTGAAGGTAATCAATCAGTTGAAGGATAACGAATTTGATCGATTAGAGCCAATGATATTGCTTTGGAAGCGAATTCATTTATAGCTATGTGAATTATGTTCTAGGTCACCTACACACATTTAAAGGCTTTAAAGTCCTCTCATGAATGGCAGAGGCAAGAGACAGTGACATTGCCCTATCAAGCAGGACAATACCCTAGAGACTGACCATATATACATATGATTAGCACCCAAGCCCCCTCTCCACCCAAGCTAGGACCAAGGAGGGCCAGGCAATGGCTGCTGATGACTCAGCAGATAGACCTATAGGCTACCCTAAACACGCCATCCTTAGCTCACACCGATGGTGAGGTTGCAGCCACCAAAGAAACTTACGAGTTTGAGCGGGACTCGAACCCCAGTCTGGCATTCACCAGTCAGAGACGTTACCACATCGGCCACCACAACCCTAATTCTAAACATTTTTTACTGACATATCTTTCATAAATTTGAGAACATTCCTAGCTTCATATTATTTATGAATCTTATTTTCTGTGAATCATAAATAGTTAATCGTAACCTAATTATTCACTATAATTAGCTAAAGCTATTTAAAACAAGGTAATTTATTTTAAATCTTTTAAATTATTCGTCAAGTAATTGTAGAATTGTCTATTTTACTTTCCAAGGCGAACTAACATTTTCATATGTATTCTTCTAATCGATTCACTCAAAACATCAATGAAATAAAGATCGAAAATTTGTTCTACCGTCTATATCTTTCACGCTGAGCATTCCATTTCTTTTTCTCAAACTAAAAAAGCTGTAAAAGTTCCTTCAAAAATACGCCTAGCCGGTTTTTTTTTCCTTCTTTTAACGTACAATTAAACATTTTAACATTGCATATTGGAGACAGGATTATTTGTTAGTCTAATATAACATTTCACATTCATTTAATGTTGTTACTGTTCTTGGTATATTCTATTTTGATAGTTTATAATTCTCTTGTAGTAGATTTATTTCCTTGTTTCCTTTCTGCACCGGGATATTTTTCCCTGTTGAAGCCCTTTGGTTTATAGTATCTTGCTTCTCCAACTAGGGTTGTAGCCTGGTTCGTAATAATAATAATAATAATAACAGGGAGATTAAACAACAAATAATAAAGCTGTTGAGAGATACGATGAAGTCCAGATGTTGGAAATGATTCGGTTGACTAGAAGTGAAGACGAAAAAGGGGTGCCGTTCAGTCACAAAAGTAGTGGAAACCTCAGAAGGAAGTCTTCAAAGTATCATTGGAATTCTAATGAATGTGATGTATATTATATATACATATATATATATATATATATATATATATATATATATATATATATATATATATATATATATATATATATATATACATATATATATATATATATATATATATATATATGTATGTATATATACATATATATATTTATGTATATATATACACATATACATATGTATACATATAAATTACATATATATATATATATATATATATATATATATATATATATATATCACACAAGCTCATACACTAACGGTATTCCTGTTTTTTTTATATTGTCATTATCACTCTCCCCTCACACTGATAACCTGTTTATGCCTGTATATGCTTGCATCATTGTTTGAATTTTTGTGCTATTCTTGACTGGAACGTGTTGTATATATACTCACGCTCCGTCCAAATACAGTTAGTCACATTTTTGCATATACTCAGCTTTTCGGTTATACGTAACTGGCGATACGCACACTATACAGTAACATAAGAGACATTAGATGAAACTAACTTTAAATCTCACAAAGCAGAGAAAATGTGACTCGAAGTTTTAAGAAAAGGAATATTTCCACTAAACATTTTTGAGGACCTTTACCATGTTTATTGCAAAACGTTCTAACAAGCGAGCCCAAGATACAACAAGGCTCAGAAGCATTGCCATACTTATGACTACTTGGTCTCTCCCCATCCCTCGGGTAGGGTAGAGAAGCAGTATTCTTATCCTGGTGAGAGGGAGTACCCCGAGAGGTACAATTGAAAACCACATCTTCCACAAATTCCCGAAACTATCCGGTTGTTGTTAGGAAAGAGGGAAGGGTTAAATCTGGTGTGTGTACGTGTGTGTGAGTGTCTATCTAATTATACGTCTGAGGTACACTAATTCCTAAATATTTGTACCTTAAATATTCTAGCATCGTTTGAATATCCAAGTTGGCAGTTGCATGCATTGTCTATTTCTGATTCTGAAACAACAAAAATAAATAATCACAATTTTTTATTTGTTAAATCTGGCTGTAATCGAACTGCATAGTTAATAGTAACAGAGGCTTAAAGTATCATCTTTTCATTGTTTCTTTCTGTAATATAGACCCATAAAGAATGGGGCCTTTCCAGTTCACTCCTTCCATTCTGCCTATTGGAAACGTCCCTGCCCGGCGTTCTGCTGGACGGGAAATCGAGTCACGCTCAGAGGCGATAGTTTCTTGTAGTGTTTGCAACCTAGCCATCCTTGTGAGCTAAGGATGCGGGGATTTGAGGGAGCCTATAGGTCTACCTGCTGAGTCATCAGCAGCCATTACCTAGCCCTCCCTGGTATTAGCTCGGGGGACCTAAGGCTTGGACGCAGATCATAATATATGTTCAATTTCTAGAGCATTGTCCTGCTAACTAGGGTATTGTCATTGTCCCCTGCCTCTGCCATTCACGTCGGAATTTAAACCTTAAATCTGTAAAGGTCTTTAAACCTCAAATCTTTAAACCAAAGCTATGCAGACTATAAGACAAATAAACAAGCATTTCAATGTGTTTATATATCACAGCTAGGACTGGCAAGAAGGGTCTAAGGGTTCAAAGAATCTACTAAACAGCCTATCTTAAATCAAATGATATTTCGAAACATTCATCCCTGCATTAATTTTTTAAGGATTGATAAAACGCCAAGAATTTTGAATTAAATATCCTTAAAGTTTCTATCCTAAAGGTCCTTAAAGTGAGTCCCGTATATTGCTATACGAAAATTCAAAGCATTGCAATATATTACAATAAAAATAGTTTGAAAAGAAAAATTAGGGCATTGCTGTGCGAAAATTCTTTCCATTACAATTTATTGACCAGAAAAAAATATCTAAAAAAGAAAAAAGGTAACTAAAAAGGAAAAAAATAAAAATAAAAATAAAAAATCGGTCATTGCTATACGAAAATTCTTATCAATACCAACTGATTTATATAAAAAAAGTACTCAAAAAGAATTTTTTTTCTTAAATGAAAAAAAATCATAAATTTCAAACCACCGCAAGGGGGAATATGTATCAACTAAACCCCCAAAATCTTTGCCAGCGCAGAATATTGGTTTTGCAAGAAATCTCACCAGGGAACAGAATTACAGATAGAACCAAGCAAAGCTTTCATTAAATTTTCTCATCCTGAAGACGCTAGAATTTCAATGAGGATGTTCTTGCAACAAACCAAAAGTCTTTCGGTGTCAGAAATTCTGGGTTCGAAAAACGTCCGATTTTGTGTTTATGTGTATAGTTGTGTGGGAGTTTATGTATACACATACATATACATATATTATATATATATATGTATATATATACATATATATATATATATATATATATATATATATATATATATACATATCATATATATAAATATATATATATATATATATATATATGTATATATATATATATATATATATATATATATGTATATATATATATATATATATATATATATATATATATATTATATATATATATATATATATATATATATATTATATATATATAAAAATATATACATATATATATTATATATATAAATAAATATACATATATATACATATATATATTATATATATAAATATATATAAATACATATACATATATATATATATATTTATATATATACATATATATAATATATATATTATATATAAAATTTATTGGTATATATCATATATATAAATATATATATAAATATATATATATACATATATATATATATATATATATATATATATATATATATATATACATATATATATATATTATATATTATATATATTCTATATTTATATACATACATATATTTATATATATATATATATATATATATATATATATATACTGTATATATATATATATATATATATATATATATATATAAAACAAGATCATGTCACTGAAAAAAAGTTTCGTTCCCCTAAGTGACATAGAAAGAAAAAAAGAATACAAAAAGAGGAAAATCTCTTACATGGAAACCAACCAAATTATTTATTGCAACTTTGGGGAGTGAAGATAATCTTACAGAAAAAAATGAACACCCACAGCTACCTTTATAATAGATGCGATAAATTATATGTAGGTGTTATATGACAAAGCATTTTCCATAAGAAATTCGAACATCAAAATCGGTAAGATATGTGCATCAGAATTCTGTCTTTAATTATATAAACTGCATCAACCACAGAATTAACTGGGCTTCATTGGAAAAGTCTCAAGAAAATGCTTGCCATTTCACAGACACTCGAAGCTCCTGTAATCAAGAAGGTAAACAAGTATCATGGAAATCACATGAGATAAACTATATCTTTTTGAAAAATGAAAACTCCTAATCATCAGGACTAAGCCATAGCTTCAGTTGGCATTATTATTATTATTATTATTTATATTATTATTATTATTATTATTATTATTATTATTATCATTATTATTATTATCAATAGTTGCTAAGCAAAACCCTAGTTGGAAAAGCAGGCTGCTATAAGAGCAGTGAGGAAATGAAACAAGGAAAAACAACATTAGAATATGCAATATTTCATATATAAACTATAAAATCTTTAACAAAACAAGAGGAAGAGAAATAAAATAGAATAGTGTGAACGAGTGCACCCTTAAGCAAGAGAACTCTAACCCAAGACAGTGGGAGACCATGATACAGAGGCTATGGCACTAACCAAGACAAGGAATAATGGATTGATTTCGGAATGTCCTTTTCCGGGAAGATTTCTTCTAATTCCTTTCTTTACTCGACATTCAAAGTCTCCGATATGATTTGAAAAAGAATAAATTAAACATTTATTCTTCAGTAAGATCACATACAAGGAACTATTGAAGCAGTTTTTATTTTCATTGGAGTGTTTTGTTTTGATGACATACATTCTTTTCTTTGTCCAGATACTGATGCTTCGCGGTATTCCATCTATTTCCTCTTTGCCGTTTTTTAGGGGCAGGATTGATTTAATAAATAAAAAAGTGTTTTGTATTATGTAAGAACATTCAAAAAAGTTGTTTGGTATTAAATAACACCATTAAAAAAAGTGTTTGGTATTAAATAACAATCTTAAAAGAAAGATATTTGGTATTAAGTAACACCCTTAAAAATGTTTGGTATTATGTAAAACCCCTAAAAAAAAAGGTGTTTGGTATTAAGTAACACCCTTAAAAAAGATGTTTGGTGAGTAAGACCCTTCAAAAAAACCTGTTTGGCATGAGGTTAGCCCTTAAGAAAAGTATATGGTATAAAGAAAGACCCTCCAATAAACGGTGTTTCGTATTAAGTAACACCCTCCAAATAGAAAGGTGTTTGGTATCAAGTAAGACCCTTCAAATAGAAAGGTGTTTGGTATTAAGTAAGGCCCTCCAAATAGAAAGGTGTTTGGTATTAAGTAAGACCCTTCAAATAGAAAGGTGTTTGGTATTAATTAAGACCCTCCAAATAGAAAAGTGTTTGGTATTAAGTAAGACCCTCCAAATAGAAAAGTGTTTGGTATCAAGTAAAGCCCTTCCCTTACATCTTCTCAGCCTTCTTATAATACCCAACAGGTCGCCACTTCTCATATTTATACTAAAGAAATTAACAACTCTGGGATTACACACTTCCATACCTGTTTTCTTCATGCTACGGTCAAGCTTTAGAAGACTAATCATTATTTCATTACCTCCACCTACGAAGATGGAAGGAGGTTAGGTTTTCGGCCCTGTTTGTGAGTTTGTGTGTGTTTGTTTGTGAACAGCTTCCTAGCCTTAATTTTAATCACAGGGATTAACTGATATGTAATAGGCTGTAAATTATTAAATCATGGAAGGTAAAAGTCAAAGGTCAAGGTCACGGTCAAGCAAAATGTCCAATTTACGTAATCAGCCATAACTTTGGACATCGTTGTCACAGACTTCAAACTTGGTTCATATTATTTTATGCGTATGCAAATCCACATCAATTAATACATTTAAAGGTAAAAGGTCAAGGTCACGGTCGAGCAAAAGGTCGGGAAATAAGCTGCCCCGGCGGAGGTCTGAGCTCTACTAAGTGCCCCTCTATTTTCATTGATTCTCTTCCCCTCAGATGGATGCGAAAGAAATTTATTTGAATCTATGTAAATACATCAGAAATGAAATGAACCAAACAGAACCTATAAATACTATAAGAATTTTGGGGATTGCAATATACTGCATAGCCTTCCCCATATTTCCTCTTCCAACCCTCTAGCTACCTCGCAAAATTTGTAGAGAAATTCAGAATATTGCTCTATATAGGGGGTATAACTCTATGGGGAAATATCTTTAAATTTTATATATTCCATTACATTTTTCATTTGATGGGGTGATGCCACTTTTATTTACGAATATTAGATTATTCTTCACAATTATGTTGCCAATGATTATGAAAACAACCATTCAAACATCATTATTATTATTATTATCATTATTAATATCATTATTATTATTATTATTATTATTATTATTATTAGCAGAATGCTTTAAGCCCAAGGCCTCCAATAGAGAAAACAGTCCAGTGAGAAAAGGAAATAAGGAAGTAAAATACATGAAAAGTAATGAATACATATAAAATAGTTTTATATTAAATAACAAGGTTAAAATAGATCTGTTCTACATAAAACCATTCGTTGCAAGTTTGGTATTTATCACAATGAAATTCTTCAGAGTGAGGAGTTCACGTAGCCACACTGAAACCAGGTAAAGAAGTTCTCTCTCTCTCTCTCTCTCTCTCTCTCTCTCTCTCTCTCTCTCTCTCTCTCTCTCTCTCTCTCTCTCTCTCTCTCTCTGCTCGTCTTTTTTACACGGACCACAATAAATCATAAATGACATGTCAACTTACAACTTATCAAGAGTTCTCTCTCTCTCTCTCTCTCTCTCTCTCTCTCTCTCTCTCTCTCTCTCTCTCTCTCTCTCTCTCTCTCTCTTTTTTTTTCACTGACCACAATATAACATAAATGACATAACTAATCTAGTCTCTCTCTCTCTCTCTCTCTCTCTCTCTCTCTCTCTCTCTCTCTCTCTCTCTCTCTCTCTCCAACCAGACAATATCTCAATTCAATCTGAGAAAATTCATGATACTATTTTCTGCCTCATGTCTGCAAAATAGCCAATATACGAAGCATCAAAGTTTACTCCTTCAAAAGGAAAAAAAAATTAATTCTGCAATTTGCGAATCCATTCGAATTCATGCAAAGAAAAACTTCCATATTAACATTTAACGATTTTTGAAAAATTAGATTAATTCTTCTAATACCTCCTAAAAGAATGACAAACTTTTTGTAGACTAATCCTACATTTACATTCGAAGATTTATTTCATTATGCAAGTTTTTCTGTTGTTAAATACGTGTTAAATATTTGTACACGTTAAAAAAGTAACTCCTTATTAAATTAATAGAAATTTTTTTAAGCAGTGTTAATATACTCTTCAAAGATTAGCTTAAAACCACACGTTTAAAAATATTTGGAACTCTAATTAAACTATATATATATATATATATATATATATATATATATATATATATATATATATACAAACATATATATATGTGATATATAAATATATATAAAATATATATACACAATGTATATATATATACATATATATACATGAATATATATAAATATATATAATATATATACACAATATATATATATATATATATGTATATATATATATATATATATATATATATATATACTGTATATATATAGATATATACATATATATATATACTGTATATATATAGATATATATATATATATATATATATATATATATATATATATATATATCCTAGGTACGTAGATGTGGGTTAAAGATAGGTGATGAAAGGCGTCTTTCAAAGTGCTGCAAATAACTCCTATTATGAGAAGCTGCATAAATGCAATGATGTATTAATACTTTAAAGTTACGATTCAGGCAATGCGGCAATGACTGCTTTTATTTTCCTTTGAAGCCAAACCTTCTTATAGTAAAGGCTTAATGACTTAATGATCAATTGTGGTATATATATATATACATACATATATATATATATATATATATATATATATATATATATATATATATATATATATATACTTGACTGTCGGAGTGCAGACCTTTGAAACATCAGTCTAATGAATTACATTTTCAGCCATAGATGGTTTAAGAAAGAACCATAATTACTTATAAATGTATCCATTTAGAATGAAGTGAGTAAATTATATAAACAATATATGAAGGAAATATCACCTTTAAATATACATTGAAAATAACTACATTCTTGAGAACTTATGATTACATAACTACAGTTTTTTTACTCAAATACAATTTGAATAAAATGAAATAAAGAAACCATTTATGTAATTAACTACGTTTGTGTTTGTGTGTTTGTTTATTTGTGAACAGCTTCCTGGCCACAATTTTAATCGTAGAGTAATGAAACTTGCAGGGATTAACTTTAATGTAAAAACCTGTAAATGGTTAAATTTTGGAAGGTCAAGGTCAAAGGTCAAGGTCACGGTCAAGCATAATATCCAATTCATGTAATCAACCGTAAGTTTGGATATCGTTGTCACAGAGACTTCAATTTTTTTTTTTTATTATTTGAGTGAATGAAAATCCACGCCAATTAATACATGTTAAGGTTGAAGGTCAAGGTCGAGTCCAAGGTTAAGGTCAAGGTTAAGATCAAGGTTAAGCAAAAGGTCAAATTCCTGTCATCAACCATACGGCCACAATTTTAATCGCAAAGTAATGAAACTTACAGGTCTTTTAAACTGTCTTGTAAAGGGTTGGAATTGATTAAGTATTGGAAAGTCAAAGATCGATGTCACGGACAAGAAAAACTTCCAAAATCAGTACAGAATGTCGAGAAATAAGCTGCCCTGGCGGAGGTCTGCGAACTGATGAGTGTACCTTTAGTTTTATATGCTGTGAATCATAGCAGTCATCATCTTTGATTCCATCCATTCACCGTCCCATCAAAAGTGAAAAATTAATTTAATTCTCTTCACGGAAAAGAGGTGTTATTATTGGGCAATAATAAGCCATTCATATGGAGAGATCTAATAATGAGTTTTCGTTCATTAAAATTATCATTAAATGAAAATTCTTTTTTAATTATGTTTAAGCTAATGATTTGAGTTTTTAAAAAGGAAGGTGACAAAGGGAACTCCGTATCGTTTTTTTAACGAAAGCTTATTAACGGTATGACTCTTGGTATACAATAATACTAAGTTTAGACAAATTTTTCTATGTTTTTCAAGTTACTTTTTTTATATAAGAGAAATAACATCTTTCAATAATAAGTTATAACAGTTCCATGATGCCCATTGATAATTTACTATTTTAATGAAACTTCATTAAGCAATCCGTCGATTATTTATATAACTAGGTGACTAAATTAGACTATTTACGTAAATAGGCAATATAGCGTCTACTTGCATAAATCGTAAAATTTTTGCCTACTTAAAATAGGCAATTTACATGACTAGGCTTTTATATATATATATATATATATATATATATATATATATATATATATATATATATATATATATTCAAGATAGTAGGTTCACCAGGGCACCAGCCACCCGTTGAGATACTACCGCTAGAGAGTTATGGGGTGTTTTGACTGGCCAGACAGTACTACATTGGATCCTTCTCTCTGGTTACGGTTCATTTTCCCTTTGCCTACACATACACCGAATAGTCTGGCCTATTCTTTACATATTCTCCTCTGTCCTCATACACCTGACAACACTGAGATTACCAAACAATTTTTCTTCTCTCAAGGGGTTAACTACTGCACTGTAATCGGTCAGCAGCTACTATCCTCTTGGTAGGGATAGAAGAGACTCTTTAGCTATGGTAAGCAGCTCTTCTAGGAGAAGGACACTTTGAAATCAAACCATTGTTCTCTAGGCCTGGGTAGTGCCATAACCTCTGTACCATGGTCTTCCACTGCCTTGGGTTAGAGTTCTCTTGCTTGAGGGTACACTCAGGCGCACTGTTCTCTCTTGTTTCTTCTCCTCTTGTTTTGTTAAAGTTTTTATAGTTTATATAGGAAATATTTATCTTAATATTGTTGCTCTTCTTAAAACAATTAATTATTTCCTTGTTTCCTTTCTTCACTTGGCTTTTTACCCTGTTGGAGCCCCTGGGCTTATAGCATCCTGCTTTTCCAACTAGGGTTGCAGCTTAGTAAATAATAATAATAATAATAATAATAATAATATATATATATATATGTATATATATATATACATATGTGTGTGTGTACATATATATATTATATACATAATATATATATATATATATATATATATATATATATATATATATATATATGTATGTATATATATATATAAATATACACACATATATATATATAGAAAGATAGATAGATATATATATATATATGATATATATATATATATATATATATATATATATATATATATATATATATATAATGGAAAATAGAAGGAAGTAAATTATACACAGTTTATTCCCTGCAAAATTTCATGAAAATCTGAATATTTTTGACCGGCCATATAAGGTTAATGTAGATTATGTGAGGCAGAGTTGAGCATAGTGCAAAACAGGGGTTTTGGCCCCTTATGTGAGAACGGCCCCGAAATGAGAGTGGTCGCTATGTTCTTGGCATAGCCCAAGACATAGGTTATCAGGAAGTGCGAATTAAAAAAAAAAAAAATCAGCAGAAAACATCCTGAGGGGTGGTCCTGGCATCTAGCTTACTAAAGTTGGAAGGAATAATCAAGGTATAGAGAATGTGATGTCTGTCAAGGGTCTTGGCGAAGTTGCAAATGAAAATGGGGCACATCTTATATGTTTTTGTTCAACAAACAATCTTGTTATTGGAGGTATTCTTTTTCCAGCACAAGGATATCCACAAATATACATGGATTTCACCATATAGCCGTTACAAAAATTTAAATATATTACATACCCATTAATAATGAGAGAATGAGGACTCTGAGAAATGTAAGAAGCTATAGAGGTTCAGATATTGGGAGTGATTGTACGGCAAGTCTTTCATACCCGTACATTGTAACGATGATTTCTTTTTTTATTGTATATCTCACACTACACCTCTCTAGAAACAGAACCAGTTTGAGCCTGTTTTCCTTGAATTGATATGTTTGAATTTCTATGACCTTCTTCCACTGAAACTATTGTATAAAAAGTTCCCTGTTTGTTGAAATAAAGTTAGTTGCATTTGCCTCGTCTCTCAGTTATCACCTAACTGGCGCCTCGCACATTGGTGACCAGAGGAGTGTACGCTCCCTCCCGTCTGCACCCTCACTGTTGTGCCCTACTAACTGAAGTTGCCACCCACCGAACCTGCCTCTTCAGTACACGGCTCCTCAATAAAACTACCGCCCTACGCAAGTGGAGAAGCGTTCGCCTGATTTCAGCATGCTGAAGTCCACATTCACATCAAGGGCGTGACTCGGTCAAGCACCAAAGCAGATTACATTCCCACGACGATCCCCGGGGACACTTTCCCGGAAATCTTTGATTGGCTGTGCTAGCACACTAATAATGTATCATGCCCTCAAATAATACCTCCTAGAGCAGTACTCGCAATCACCAGCCGCCCGCATTGCGAAACTTTTTCAGCTCTCTCATCAACTGTTGGTGGACCAAAAGGCATCGCTCGCCCTCAAGGAAATGACCAGTATCGTTCGCCTGCAAACTGCCGCAGACGGCTCTCCTTGTGAAGTGAATTTACATCGTGCCCTATGGGTACGGCGTCTACCCAAACCTGTACATGCTACCATCCTCGATGTCGATATTTTGGCCAAAAAGCCCCTGATTACCAAAGTCGACGCCCTTATGAACAGCCACTTCCCCACCTTCCAGACCTCCATCCACATGTCCACTCCTGATGAGATGGACACTTATTCAACATTGACCAAAGCTGACACGAATGCAGTGGGATATAGACAACCCCCCCCCCCCCCGGTGACATGCCAAAGTGGCAACAAAGATGCCCAGCACCCACATATACCATCCCTCGATTACGCCCCAACCAATGACCTCTCTACCCACTTACTGACGCTCAGCATCAGCAGTTAGGCTACTACCCCTCTAAATTCGGGGCTGCTGCGAAGAAATGTGCGAATGGTTGACATTGGCCAAAAAACGAATAAGTAGGTCATCGCTTGCGGCAGTGGCCTCCCCATGTCACTAATTTCTTTTTACATGACGCAGGTATGGGTGTGCAGTTTTTGGAAGTCACAGGTGCTTGCCATTCTCTTCTGCCAAGACCACTCGCCAGGACACGACATAGTATGTCTAAATATTTGAAATTTTGCAGACAAGAAGCTCTTTGGTACCATTAGTTGAAAATGTATATAATCATCCCCTAGGTACCAAACAAAGGAATGAAAACCAGTCAATAAACCAAAGCAATTACTCTCTTTATATTTTACTCTTAACAGATTTCCAAATGCAATTTCACAACCTTCCTTCTTAAGGATTAACCTAATAAAACAGAACACAACTAGAAAAGCACTCAGAGTGCATACCTTCACCACGACTACTTATTGTGATGGCCGATGGGGTAACTTCCCTGGCTGGTGAACGCCAGACTGCGGTTCAAAGCCTATAAGCCTATCTGCTGAGTGTTTAGCAACCACTGCTTGGCCCTCATTGGTCCTAGCTTGGGTGAAGAGGGAGCTTGGGCGCTGATCATATGTATATATGGTCAGTCTCTAGGGCATTGTCCTCTTCGATAGGGCAATCTCACTGTCATTCATGAGCGGCCTTTAAACCTTTAAACCAGCTTGCCTTTCCCACAATAAATTTAGACAGTAGGCGTATCTGAAGTGTGTGTGCAAACTTGGGGTTAAGGTTAGGGTTAATTCGGCCGATCTTTTGCTCGACCTTGACCTTGATCTTTGACCAAGGACTATAAAAATTGAAACATTTCCACGTTTCAACATAACAATTAATCCCTGAAAACTTCACTATATGATTAAAATTGTGGCCAGAAAACTGTTCACAAACAAATAAAGAGGAGCGAAAACACAACCTCCTTCCAACTTCGTTGACGGAGGTAACAATGCTTTTCACGTATGAAGCTTTCCAGAAGTCTCAGAGTGAGATCCGTTCTTGGATATGTGAATTACATTCAGATTCTTTATCAGTCGAGAGAAGAATTTTGAATTGACAACCGACATTGTTGACGATGTTGTAACGCCAAATCCCTATTCAAATCACCCATCAATTTTCACTGATATCCCTTGCGAACCCAGTGTCATTTATTAATAGCGCGGCTTCATCATTCCATGGATTTATTAAGGATTATAATGAAATATTCATTTCCGCACTGGTCTACCGGAAACGAATAATAGAAGTTGATTATTGATACATTTATAGAATATTCCATTTCATCAATGCAAATTAACTGTTTAATTAAGAAATACAACACTACACATCGCATATAAGACTACTTTTTAAATACTACTGATTTATACATTAAGCATGCTGACATTTGTTTACTTACAATCTTCTATTGTTATTTGTTATGGCAGGATGCCAGGCAAACGCCACACTAAAAAAATGGAAACCTTACGTCCCGTCATTTAATTGCCATTATTTTTCATACTATATCATAATCTGCATCATACGTTCAATTATAAATCTTATCTTTACTACTATATTACATTATATCATGATGTACATTATATTTCAATCTTATTCACAAGTTCCACAAGTATTTCTTACTTTCACAGTCTTAAAACTAAATCTAAGTCTCTCTGCAATACAAACTTTCTCCTTTATCTCAACAACTGGACTCTTGAAAAGGAATGATATTTACCTATACCTTTTAACCAATATTTTTTAAAACTAACAACATTAAAAAAATATCAAAAACCCATTTAAAATCATGTAAAAAAAATGGCACTTTCAAATACATAAGTATAGAGTTATTTGAGTTAGCCACAGTTCCGTGAGCCAATTATGAACTCCTCTTAATAAGGAGCAGTCATTTCCAAAGTCTTATTCACTCCAAATCATTATCATCAGGATTAATAAAATCTAAGAGCAATACAAATACGTAATTCTATATAGGATCCAAGCCATCACCATTTAAATCAATATTCTTCAAAATCAAATCTGCGCTCATTTCAGTCCATTGGTATTTTCAATACTAATAGGTAATTCCAGCATTCAAAATTATATCCATCCCTTCTGTAGTCAAAATAAAAATGGTAGCAGCACCCGACCAGTCAAAATGACGGACACTTTGCTATCAGTGTAGACATCTCAGGATTATGTATGTAATCGACAGATATGTTTGCTTAAAGCAAATGAGTGTTACAGACTAATACACACACAAACAACGCCACTCCAACATCTAAAAACATAACAGACACCTCACACGTCTCGAACTGTCGACTTAACCACGCTAGGACTACTCGCTGCTGGGAGGAAGGACGTTGGTGACTGGTACAACACAGGAACATACGTTACCAGGGTCTAAGCGATGTCAGGCAAGGCAGCCGATCGGGACTACGGTCTACCCCAAAGTCAAAGCAAAGTCTTTCAAAAAGAAGGCAACCGTGCTTACTCCATACAAAATGGGAATAAAAAATACGTTAAATAAGCCGCAAGACATTCGTTATCATCCTAACCTATCTAACTAAAGAAAACTTAAACAAAACAAGCCTGTTATTCCAACCCATCTTACCAACTACAAACAATCATTTCACTACCTCTTTCTCTCGCTCTCCCTCTCTCTAAAGGATTAGACATGCCAACACTAAACGTAAAGGATAAAAATACAATAAAACATTTTTCAACATGTAATTGTTTCATAAAAAAAAAAAATTAATTACATACGTATGCCCTGGTAAACCCATTTCCTTTCTCGAAAAGAATTATTCCCTAAACCTTTCTCGATAAAATAAGAACCATCTAAAAAATTGCGCAATTCTTCAAGAACCAATACTTCCTTCCTCATAAGGACCATTAATTACCTCTGGATGAAAAATTATTCCCATCGTTTCACAAAAATAAAAGTCACTAGATAAAAAGAAGCTGTCAAAGGCTTTTAACAAGTAGCATTTTAACACATCAAAAAGGGAAGTATCCCGTAGAGAAAGACGTTTTTTCTAGTATTCGTCTAACAAAGCGTTACTTAACTTTCAAGCTTTGAAACTGTTTATATGCCTTTCTTCTTTAAAAGAGAAAATACTATCCACTGTCAAACGGTGTATCCTTATTCACAATAAAGTAGCCTTTTATAGGTCTCTCATGAATGGCAAAGGCGAGGGACAGTGACAATTCCCTAGCAAGACAAAGCGCTAGAGACAGGACACTGCCCTAGAGACACACCATATATCCATATCATCAGCGCCCAACCCGGCTCTCCACCCAAGCAAGGACAAGGGAGGGCCTCGCAATGGCTGCTGATGAGGTAGATCTATAGGCTCCCCCAGTCCCTGCATCCTTAGCTCACAAGGAAGGTGAGGTTACAGACACTATCGAGTTTGAGCGGGACTCGATCTCCCATCCAGCAGAACGCCAGGCAGGGACGTTTCCAATACGCCACCACAACCCGTAAGGATTTAGATTTAGAGTAACCCCAGAAAAAATGGGCATTACATGTAACACCTTTAAGTAAAAGGTTAATCCTAAATTTCCTAAAAGGATCACAATTATCTCTTTAATTGTAAAAAATGCAATAAAAGGTATATTTCAGTCTATTTCTAAAAGAGACCAAAATCTTCTGGGAGCAACTGCATTTCTATTCCCGTAGAATTGGAGGTCATCACCATGAGCAACAAGAAATCTCCCATTCTATGAACTCATATATTTCTTTTCCTTTCTTTTAAAAGAATTTCTAGCCAAAAATATATATTTTTTTTTTAAATATTTACATGCAAAGAAATCCTGGAAAATTATTCTCATGAGGGATCAGATCAATCTCCAACTATAGTAAATTCTTTTTAGTGAGGCAGATGTGCACCGACTCGCAGGGGTGCCCTTTTAGCTCGGAAAAGTTTCCTGATCGCTGGTTGGTTGGACAAGATGATTCTAACCAATCAGCGATCAGGAAACTTTTCCGAGCTAAAAGGGCACCGCTGCAAGAAGGTGCAAATGCGTTTCATTAAAAAAAAAATGAGTATAGAGAGTAGCATCACCTTAAATGGCAACCCCTTTTGAGTGGGAATATCTTAACATGGTGAAAGCGTTTGTATAACGGCATGATCAGCAAAGCTGTACTAGTTTCAGCCACCCATACTAGATTGGTTTGCTGTGAGCGATCTCACTAAAGTGGTCAAAACCCAGACATGACTAAGGCAAGGCCTCTGTCCAGCATTGGACTAGAAACAGCTTCATTTGTTGGCGCTGTTGTTGTATATGCCATTCAAGACCGAAAAAAGCTTGTTTGGGTTCTAATGTCATCATTCGCCACCAAAGGCGACTCCCAGACTTTAAAAACACACAATCATTTAACAAATAAATCATTCTGTTTCTTTACGTAAAACATTCTACAATTTTCAAAAACAGGGATTCAGCCTTTGCATTAATAAACAAAAATTTATTCTTTGTGAAGAGGCCTTTTTCTTATAAAAAAAAATCAAAATAATGCAAAAGGCACATTACAGTCAGCTCAATACATGTGTTTTCTTTCCTATTTCTATTCTCAAGAAGGAAGGGGGCAAAAATATTCCTTTGAAATTTAATACCTAGAAGTTAAATGAGACGTTATCAGAGAACCCAACCATGAGTTATATGACATGCTTCGTCGACATTCATCCGAAATCAATTAACGTAGCTGCCAATAACAATTCAGTTAAAAAACACTAGCAACTAGAGGAGCACTCAGTAGAGCACAGACCTCCACTGCGGCAGCTTATTTCTGAGACCTTTGCTCGAGATTGACCTTGACCTTTGACCTTAACATGCATTAATTGGCGTGGATTTTCATACACTCAAATGTGAACCAAGTTTGAAGTCTCTGTGACAACAATGTCCAAACTTATGGCTGATTACATGAATTGGACATTTTGCTTGACCGTAACCTTGCCCTTTAACCTTGACCTTTCAAAATTTACTCATTTCCAGCCTTTTACATTACAGCTAATGCCTGAAAGTTTCATTAACCTATGATTAAAATTGTGGCCAGGAAGCTGTTCACGAACAAACAAACACACACACACACACACGCACAAATAAACACACAAACAGGGGCGAAAACATAACCTTCCAACTTCGTTGGTGGAGGTATAACACACGTAAGAAAAAAACTCTTTGGGAGAAATACTAAAGCAACAATAACAACAACAACTTGGCAATGATCAAAAGGAGTATTATTCTAGAGAGGAGCTGGGCTTTTTCTTTGTATCTGATGTGTACGTGAGCGCAATGGCTAATGGTAGGGAAGAAATCTCGATCTATAATGGCATTGGTTCCTCAGAGAGAGAGAGAGAGAGAGAGAGGAATTAGTAGTTTTACAAGAGAAAGGGGAATTAGTAGTTTTGCGAGAGAGAGAGAGAGAGAGAGAGAGAGAGAGAGGAATTAGTAGTTTTAAGAGAGAGAGAGAGAGAGAGAGAGAGAGAGAGAGAGGAATTAGTAGTTTTAAGAGAGAGAGAGAGAGAGAGAGAGAGAGAGGGGGGGGGGAATTAATAGTCTTACGAGAGAAAGAGGAAATAGTTTTACGAGAGAGAGAGAGAGAGAGAGAGAGAGAGAGGGGGAGTAGTTGTAGTCGTAGTAGTAGTACTATATAGTATTATATATGAGAGAAAGACAATATAACAAGAAGTTTGGAGAGAGAGAGAGAGAGAGAGAGAGAGAGAGGAATTAGTATTTTTACGAGAGAGAGAGAGAGAGAGAGAGAGAGAGAGGGGGGGGTAGTAGTAGTCGTAGTAGTAGTATTATATAGTATTATATATGAGAGAAAGACAATATAACAAGGAAGTTTGGAGAGAGAGAGAGAGAGAGAGAGAGAGAGAGAGGAATTAGTAGTTTTACGAGAGAGAGAGAGAGAGAGAGAGAGAGAGAGAGTATTTTATAAGAGAAAGACAGTATAACAAGGAAATTTGAAGAGATGAAAAATGGTGAGACTGTTTCCTGAGAGAGAGAGAAAGAGAGAGTAGTATAGTATTTTATATGAGAGAAAGACAGTATAACAAGGAAATTAGATGAGATGAATAATGATGAAACTGTTTGAGAGAGAGAGAGAGAGAGAGAGAGAGAGAGAGTAGTAGTAGTAGTAGTAGTAGTATCTTATATGAGAAAGGACAGTATGATAAGGAAATTTGATAAGAGATGAAAAAATTGTAAGCTTGTTTTATGAGAGAGAGAGAGAGAGAGAGAGAGAGGAGAGAGAGATTCGTAGTGTTTCAGGAAAAAGAGAGGACTTATTAGTGTTTCACGAGAAAGAGAGAGAGAAGAATTAGCTGTGTTTCACAAGAGAAATTAGTATTTTCATGAATGAGAGAGAGAGAGAGAGAGAGAGAGAGAGAGAGAGAGAGAGTATTTTATAAGAGAAAGACAGTATAACAAGGAAATTTGAAGAGATGAAAAATGGTGAGACTGTTTCCTGAGAGAGAGAGAAAGAGAGAGTAGTATAGTATTTTATATGAGAGAAAGACAGTATAACAAGGAAATTAGATGAGATGAATAATGATGAAACTGTTTGAGAGAGAGAGAGAGAGAGAGAGAGAGAGAGAGAGAGTAGTAGTAGTAGTAGTAGTAGTATCTTATATGAGAAAGACAGTATGATAAGGAAATTTGATAAGAGATGAAAAAATTGTAAGCTTGTTTTATGAGAGAGAGAGAGAGAGAGAGAGAGAGAGAGAGAGAGAAAGAGATTCGTAGTGTTTCAGGAAAAAGAGAAGACTTATTAGTGTTTCACGAGAAAGAGAGAGAGAAGAATTAGCTGTGTTTCACAAGAGAAATTAGTATTTTCATGAATGAGAGAGAGAGAGAGAGAGAGAGAGAGAGAGATGAGATCGTTACCTCTCCCGACCTGTGGGTGTGTTAGCCAGCCGTGGTCTGATTAATTCTCCTCCTTGGAATCGTAATCACATGAAAGACTCTTTCTCTTTTCTTGCTGACGAAGTCTTAAGTTCATTCTCCATTTTCTTCTTCCTCTCCTCCTATTGTTCGTTTCTTTTTTTATCAGAGATTGCCAGGTTTTGGATCAAAAGAAGCCGCCTGGAGACGACTATGAAGCGATTTCATCATCTCAGGACACTAGAAGAGTATTTAATAATAATAATAATAATAATAATAATAATAATAATAATAATAATAATATGTTTGATTGACTGATCGATTGATTTGAGGTTTTCTGGCATCCTCAAATCAATCAGTCAATCAATAAATCATTATATTATTATATTTTATTAATTGATTTGAGGATGCCAGAAAATCTCAAATCAATTCATCAATCATATTATTATTATTATTATTATTATTATTATTATTATTATTATTATTATTATTAATTGCTAAGCTACAGCATTATTATTATTATTATTAATTGCTAAACTACAACATTATTATTATTATTATCATTATTATTATTATTATTATTATTATTATTATTACTTGCTAAGCTACAACTCTAGTTGGGAAATCAGGATATTATAACCCCACGGGCTCCAACGGTGATAAATAGAACAGTGAGAAAAGGAAATATGGAAATAAATTATAAGAGAAGTAATGAACAATTAAAATATTTCAAGACCAGTAACAACATTAAAATAATTCTTTGATACATAAACTATAAAAAGAATTCCAAAAAAACAAGAAGATAAATAAGAACGTCAACCATTATACTAATAAGAAATGTTATTGTGGAAGTGTAAATTAGAAAAATTTATTATGTACATATAATGTAAAATAATAAATGTAAACCTTAATACTTGAAAAAATGTACCTTTATATAAATAAAAGTGTGGCTAAACCACGTTTTACACTATTCTGTAGCAAAGCCGGTGTTAAATGCTAACAGATAAGCGATGTGAGAGCAATTAAACTTTATACAGATATCGAGCTTATATACAAGCATTTAAGAGCAAGAATGTCACAAGAATTCCAACAATATGAAACATACAAAGGTAAGCTTAAACAGGTTGTTCTATCATCAGTGCAGG
>NC_090725.1:50414891-50452391 GCF_036898095.1 Palaemon carinicauda | reverse complement strand
TTGCTTGATGTAAATACACAGCCTGATTTTAAAGGTTTTAAAAGTTTAAAAGTCGTTCATGAATGGCAGAGGCAAGGGACAGTGACATTGCCCTAGCAAGCAGACAATAACATATGATCAGCGCCCAAGCCCCCTCTCTATACAAGCTAGGGCCAGGGAGGGCCAGGCAATGGCTGTTGATGACTCAGCAGATAGAACTATAGGCTCCCCCAACTTCCCCATCCTTAGCTCACAAGGATGGTGAGGTTGCAGTGATCAAAGGAACTAACGAGTTTGAGCAGGACTCAAACCCCAGTCTGGTGATCACTCGGTAGAGACATTACCAAATAAGCCACCATCAAGAAACTGAAACCAAAAACTATGGTCTGCAATGTTTACAGGGAATATGACCATGTGATTAAAGTATCATTTGAAATCAAGGGAGAGGCCTAAAAATGTTGCCTATGCATTGTCTACTCCACACGTGATCTAGGTTTTAGCTACGTTTTAGCCGCGGACATTCAGACGGTGAATTTTGCCCAAGAAAAAAAAAATATATATATATATATACATATATATATATATATATATATATATATATATATATATATATATATATATATATATCAACCTTAAGCTTATATGAACTTAAAACTTGACCCTCAAAGATTAGCGTATAGACAAAACTACTAAACCACCCAGGAGAACTGCAGTAATTGCAAACAACCTTTGTCGATACAGCATAAACATTTTTACAAATAACACACACCTCCCGGATAAAGACTCACCAAAGTGGGTATGGGACCCACGTTCTCGAAAAGCTTACCAAAGGATTTTCCTTGGAGGATTAGCAGAGTGAATTTTGCTGTCAAGACCAAAATACCCACAAACTTACTTGAATTTTACACAGGTACCTTTGATAGAATCCTGGCGTGGTATATACCATTGGCGAAACGACATTTTTTTTTTCTTTTCTTTTTTACACTTATCATTGTTTATGCAGAAACATAGGATGCTGATGAAACAGCTGAAGAATACTTTCACTGTGCCCTTGATGCAGTACTACAGAACAGCAATTAAAACTGATAAAGTAGTTCTGCTGGGATATTTCAATGCCCGTGTTGAGAAAAGCAAGACTAAGGTCATTCTGGCACAAAGAATATAAACACTAATGACCTATGTGCTAAGCATGAACTTTTTATAACAAACACACTATTCCAGCTGAAAGAAGAACTGAAAAACATGAGGGACACATCCAAGATCTAAGAACTGGCACATGATAGACTATTATTATTATTATTATTATTATTATTATTATTACTAGCCAAGCTACAACCCTAGCTGGAAAAGCAAGATGCTATAAGCCCAAGGGCTCCAACAGGGAAAAATAGCCCAGTGAGGAAAGGAAATAAGGAAATAAATGAATGATGAGAATAAATTAACAAAATATCATTCTAAAAACAGTAACAGCGTCAAAACAGATATGTCCTATATAAACTATCAACAACGCCAAAAACAAATATGTCATATATAAACAATAAAAAGACTCATGTCAGCCTGGTCAACATAAAAACATTTGCTCCAACTTTGAACTTTTGAAGTTCTACTGATTCAACTCCCCGACTAGGAAGATCATTCCACAACTTGGTAACAGCTGGAATAAAGCTTCTAGAATACTGTGTGGTATTGAGCCTCATGATGGAGAAGGCCTGTCTATTAGAATCAACTGCCTGCCTAGTATTACGAACAGGATAGAATTGTCCAGGGAGATCTGAATGTAAAGGATGGTCAGAGTTATGAAAAATCTTATGCAACATGCATAATGAACTAACTGAACGACGGTGCCAAATATTAATATCTAGATCAGGAATAAGAAATTTAATAGACCGTGGGTTTCTGTCCAACAAATTAAGATAAGAATCAGCAGCTGAACACCAGACAGGAGAACAATACTCAAAACAAGGTAGAATGAAAGAATTAAAACACTTCTTCAGAATAGATTGATCACCGAAAATCTTGTAAGACTTTCTCAATAAGCCAATTTTTTGAGCAATTGAAGAACAGACAGACCTAATGTGTTTCTCAAAAGTAAATTTGCTGTCGAGAATCACACCTAAAATTTTAAAAGTCATACAAATTTAAAGAAACATTATCAATACTGAGATCCGGATGTTGAGGAGCCACCGTCCTTGACCTACTCACAATCATACTTTGAGTTTTGTTAGGATTCAACTTCATACCCCATAATTTGCACCATGCACTAATTTTAGCTAAATCTCTATTAAGGGATCCATCAACCCCAGATCTACATTCAGGGGATGGAATTGATGCAAAGAGAGTAGCATCATCTGCATATGCAACAAGGTTGTTTACTAGGCCAAACCCCATGTCATGTGTATATAGTATGAAAAGTAATGGGCCAAGAACACTACCCTGTGGGACACTGGATATCACATTCCTATACTCACTATAGTGCCCATCAACAACAACTCTTTGAGATCTGTTACTTAAAAAATCAATAATAATGCTAAGAAAAGACCTACCCACTCCCAACTGTTTCAGTTTGAAAACAAGGGCCTCATGATTATTACGGTCAAAGGCAGCACTAAAATCAAGGCCAATCATACAAACTTCCTGACCACAATCAAGGGATTTCTGTACAGCATTGGAGATTGTAAGAAGGGCATCACATGCTCCAAGGTCTTTACGAAAACCAAATTGCAAACTAGGAAGTAGGTGATTACCTTCAGCAAACCTTTAGATAATATGGGAGTTATGGAAATTGGGCGGTAATCAGTGGGACTTGAGCTATCACAAACGCATTTACATAGAGGAGTAACATTACCAATTCTCCAACAAGTGCTAAAAGCTCCTCTTCTTGCTAACTTGCGCAAAATAACAGATAACTTTGGAGCTAAGAAATCTGCTGTCTTTATAAAAAACAAAGGAAAAATACCATTTGGGTCTACACCTCCATAAGCATCAAGGTCCATCAACAGAGCTTTAATCTCACGAGATCGAAAAGCTAAACTAGTTAGTTTATCCTCAGGAAAACAGGAATGAGGAAATTCAAATTTTTCATTACTCTGTTTACTGTCAAAAACATCAGCCAAAAGGGTTGCCTTTTCCTTTGGACAGTGAGTGACTGAGCCATCCGGTTTAAGTAAAGGAGGAACTGTTGCATCTACGCCAAAGAGTGCAGATTTAAGGGTAGACCACCATTTACGTTCCTGGGTTGTACCAGAAAGGGTTTCTTTTAAGGTTAAATTGTATTCCTTTTCAGTTGAGGCATAAACTCTCAGAGCAAAAGCTCGAAGCTGAGTATAGTTGTTCCAGGTCAAATCTGATCTGTTACTCTTCCGAAGGTGATAGGCCTCCTGCTTCTCCAAATAAGCAAGTCTACAATCATCATTGAACCACGGTTTGTCCTTCACTCGGTACCTTAGCACACGAGAAGGGATATGCCTATCAATTATGTTGACTAGATTCTCATTCAAAGGGACAACAGGATCTACACTACTATATAATTGTGACCAATTCAAGCACAAAAGATCATGCAAAATCCCATTCCAGTCTGCTTGGGATTCCATATAAATTTTACAAGAGTATGATATATCAGGGACAGGCTGCTCAGTCTTCACTACTAATGAAATCAAGGCATGATCAGATGTCCCGACTGGAGAACCATCCTTACTAGTTATAACGCCAGGGGAGTCAGTGTATACGAGGTCCAAGCAATTACCAGACCTGTGAGTAGTTTCATTTATGATTTGCTCACAGCCTGATTCTGAGGCAAAGTCTAAAGCTCTTAAGCCATGTCGATCGGTAGGAAAGATAGAACTTAACCACTCCCTATGGTGAGCATTAAAATCACCAACAAAGACAAAAGAAGCCTTTCTATCATCTTTTGTATCTTAGCCATAATGGTAAGAAGACAAACGAAGATAGAATCATCCATGTCAGGATTCCGGTAGATCGAACACAAATAAAAGGAGTTATGCCTGCCGCAAACTTTTATTACCTGAATCTCATGACATCCACATTGATAGCAGGAGTTATGAGAAGCAGGGTACTCGGTCCTAATATACACCGCCATTCCCCTGGCCCTAGGGATGGCATCACGTTTCAACATTATTGGCTTCTCAAAACCAGTTATAAGGATCTCAGATGAGTCACAATCAAGAAAACCCGCATTAAAGATGTAATCATAACTCAAGACTTGCGGTGGAGGGAGTGTTAGACAGATCATCGATTGGTGAGATCCACTTTCAAATTCAAAATTCAACCTCAAATCCACAAGCAGGGCTAGTCTAAGGAATAGAACTGTGCTGGTTGAAAAAACTGAAGGCAAGAGTGAATTAAATGAATATGAACGCTATGCAAAGTACCAAAGAATAATTACCAAAATCCTGGATATTGTTATTATTATTATTTACTAAGATACAACCCTAGTTGGAAAAGCATGACGCTATAACCCCAGGGGCCCTAACAGGGAAAATAGCCCAGTGAGGAAAGGAAACAAGGAAAAATAAAATATGTTAAGAACAGTATCAACATTAAAATAAATATTTCCTATAAGAACTATACAAACTTTAACACAACAAGAGGAAGAGAAATTAGATATAATAGTGTGCCCGAATGTAACCTCAAGCAAGAGAACTCTATCCCAAGACAGTGGAAGACCTTGGTACAAAGGCTATAGCACTCCCCAAGACTAGAGAACAATGGTTCGATTTTGGAGTGTCCTAAAAGAGCTGCTTTACCATAGCTAAAGAGTCCCTTCTACCTTTACCAAGAGGAGAGCAGCCACTTAACAATTACAGTGCAGTAATTAACCCCTTAGGTGAAGAAAAATTATTTTGTAATCTCAGTGTTGTCAGGTGTATGAGCACACAGGAGAATCTGTAAACAATAGGCCAGACTATACACCATGCAAGGCTAACTACCCTCCAGGATGGCAACTGAAGGGAGGACAGTAAGGATGATTTGAAAAGTTAAAGAAACATAAGGAAAAGTCAACCTCTTGATAAACCATCGGGCATCCATGGCCCTTCTTTTCAGCCTGCCCAACACGCCATTTCAAAAAAAAAAAAAAAAAAAAAAACACGGGGATGAGAAATAAGATATAATAGTGTGCCGGAGTGCACTCTCAAGCAAGACTAGAATGGAAGCAATATCTAAATTGCATTTCGTTTGTCTTGAAAATTATAGATTTGGAATTGTATAATTATAACAAACTTAGAACAAGAATATTTATATCCATATTCATAATTCCCTCGTTTAGAAGGTAGCGACGTCTTGCACCTCGTGCAGTAATACTGTAAACTAAAGCATTGTATTATATCCTCTTACTGTGTTTCCTTTCCTCACTGAACTATTTTCCCTCTCGGAGCCCCTAAGCTTATAGAACCATGCTTTTCCAAATAGGGTTGTAGTTTATCAAGTAATAATAATAATAATAATAATAATAATAATAATAATAATGGCTACCTATAGCGTCCCTTTAAGCCGTAATACAGCCATTTCTAAGCCTACTTCTAGACTCTGTTCCAGCTTGATTTCTTCTCTCTTGGTTGCCGCACCCCACCCCACCCCCACCACACACACACACACACACACACAAACTTTTACCATATCGATTAAATACCTCCCAAGACTGTAGGCCCAAATTCACTAATCCATCCCTATACGTATTATTTAAATCTAAGACCAAATAATATTTGCAAAAATCCAGAGCTAAAGATATCTTTCAACGATAGAACACTTCGTATGAAAAATTTTCATTATTCCCTCGGAAACCAAAAGTTCCCGAGATTTTGCCTCGTTCAAATGTTAATGCAATTTCTTTTCATTCGTTTAAAAATTACACCAATTTGAAAAAAAAAAATACTGTTTGGAAGACAGTGAAACATAATGATCATAGACCAGAAAACCAAACCTGTCTAAACATAAGTAACATAGACTGTGAAAAGCTCGATTATTTCCAAAGCCAATTTCATAAAAACCACAAACATAGTAAACTAAGATATTCCAAAAAGTAATATATAATTAACATATATTAGTGAGGATAACTATAAGTTCCTCTGCCTTTTAAATTAACATTTTAGATATATCTGTAAAAGAACGAGCAATGGCTAAGGTATAAGTGAAATGTAATAAAATGCTTCATGCATTAGCTATTGTATAATACAGATTTACATTGCCTTTACACTTTAACGTTACACGTTCATTTACAGATATGTCTAATATGTTGGTAATCTAAAAGGCAGGGGAACCCAGTACACTAACCATTTATCAGGAACAAAGCTTCAATCATGGTTGCAGGGTTCTTAAAATAAAAAAGAAAAAAACATTATTTCATGAAAATTGTTTTTTTTTACGTGACATAATACCAAAAAAACTATGACGTGCCAACAACCTTCACAATAACAATACTCAAACATGGGTAAACACAAAAAAAAAAAAAAAACTACATATCAAAATAGAAAACAAATCTTGCAAACACATTTTCAGCTAAACTAGCCAACCGTAGCTCTAACGATAACACAAGAACAAAACGAAAATGAAGAGCAGTATCGAAACACATGAAAACAAACCAAAAATATGTAAAATACGAAAATAATCGAGTCCATGAAACAAGAAATACAAAACACGGGATGTAAAAGAGTGACAACGCAAGAGCTGTTCAGGACTGAGTGAATAAAGGAGACGCATGCGGGACTTCACCCTCAGACATTTAAAAAACTAATGCCAACACAATCTAATTCTCAGCCTCAACGAGAATCAGGCTTCAGCGTCTATGATCTTCGATGTCAGGGTGCCAGAAAACTCCAAATCAGTCAATCAATCAGACTGAGGAAAATTAAGTTGGGATTCAAGATGTATAAGTTCAAACCAAGTAGACACATGATTGGTACCATAGGAAAAAGCGATAAAGATAGGATTTATAAATACTGTCACTGATATTTGGGATAATGAATTCCCATATATCCTTTAAAACGTACATTATACTAGTGTAAGTTAAAATCTTAGGTAGCATTGCTTATCAATAAGAATATCGGAAATATCCTGCAGTTATCAGTCAGATGTTTTATGGTTCATGTAACTTCAGATGTAATAAAAGTTCAGAATATTGTAAATAAAAATCGTTTACAGTAATAACATCAGTTTCCTAATATTTAAAATCAACAACGTTTAATAATAATCGAACCACATACACAGAGTAGTATAGTAAGTTGTTCTCTGAAGAATTGGAGCAGTGGGAGGAAAAGGACCACAAGCACCGGTGTAGAAATGGTCGGTTAGACACATCAGGCAACAAGGCAACACTGGTTTTCCCTCTGATACAGTCCCATTATTATTATTATTATTATTATTATTACTGGCTAGGCTACAACCCTAGTTGGAAAAGCAGGATGCAGGGGCCACAACAGGGAAAATAGCCCAGTGAGGAAAGGAAACAAGGAAAAATACAGTATTTTAAGTAGAGTAACATTAAAATAAATATTTCCTGTATAAACTATAAAAACTTTAATAAAACGACTGCTTTGAAATCGAGATGCTCGATGTTTATTACTCTGGACATATTTACCGAGATATAGAATTTATCATAAGATATTAACTGATTATTTAATCAATTTTTCCATGGTAACAAAAACGTAATGGGCCCATTAAAATCTAAATCATGAACATTCCCCCGTCTCAACAAAGCTCACGCTCGACGTCGACTACCACCTCCCCGTTTTTAAAATTACCTGAGGAGTTAATTTCGAATTAAATACTAAATGGTGGAATGGTATACAAGAATAATCAGAATTTATAAGTGAAGTTTTTAAATGGTTTATTGAAGACCACGAAAATGGAGCATCCATGTACAATCTTTCACGTGGAGAAGTTAGATAGCTAGGTAGGTAAATTGCTTGGCACTTCAAGAATAGGGGTTTCTTATGTTCAAGTATTTCCCGCCTTTGATGTTTTCCATAGATTTATATTAGTATTCAAATTTTCCAGCAGTGAGTAATAGTGATGTAGTATTGCCGCTGTATGTTGTGACTCTTAGCGGCGAAAATAATGTTTTAATCTATGTAAATTGATAAACACAGGGTAAACAGTTTAGACTGGGATTTAAATTAATATATGAATTCGGGTTAAATAGCCCAGCACTGGGGCCTGACAGGCTAGGCTATTCAGCGCTCAAGTACTTACACTATAAAGTAAGAAACAAAAGAAGAGTGAACGGAGGTAGAGTAGATGGGTATACGGCAAGCGCAAGCTACAGGCCGAAGGAATGTTACAAAGACCCTTCAAGGAATCAATGTCTACAGTAAGCCTACACAACGTGAAGTGCATAGACTACACTACCCCTCTAGGGAGAGTTCTGCCCCGTGAAAGATGTCTTGAAGCTGCTTGTCCAAAGTCTAAAGAAAGTATATAAGTAGATCTTGCTCTTGTCTAGCGTTAGTTAGTGCGCGAAGTACTAACCTCCTACAACCTTTGTAACAGCAGTGAAAAAATAATATTAGTAAACCAAAATGGTTTATAGAATTATAGCGCACTTTCCTTTCAGAAAGAGCATTCCATAGGCTTATATTTCACAACGCCTTATGCAACTAAGGAATAATTTTTTCTAGGGTATAAATCTTGAAACGAATAACAACAGCTGTCCAGGATTCTTAGGAGTATGGTAAGGACTATGCGACTGTTGACAATTGGCTCAAGTTTGGTTATATTCATAAGAAATATAATTGCAAACACAAATGTTAGTGAATAATTTTAAAAGAAATAATACAGTAAGGTATTTACAAAACAAAACATTTGTAATATAACTTAGATGGGCTGTGATCAAAATGAGTTAGGGATATGTAACGTAGGCTACAAGAATAACGAATATCATATATATATATATATATATATATATATATATATATATATATATATATATATATATATATATATATATACATATATATATATTTATATATATATATATATTACTTATACAAAAGGGATATTTGTAGGAATATACTTGTAAATCTGTAAAACCATTTAATTTTAGATAAAAGAAACAAAGCTAATTAAGGTGGTAAAACTGATCTCAGAATAAATATCACTGACTAGGTAAAAGTTATAAAACTAAGTTTATAAAAAGTTATTCTTATCTAAAAGAAATTCACTCTTCAGATGGAAGTTAAAGAGAGAAATGATGCATTAATCAAATATGGTATGAAATCCAAGGCAACAAATATGTAGTTGCAACTTTTGAAGGCTAACTAAATGGAACTCCTACAGCAAGTGTATAAGATACCTAGTGTAGTCATGAACAGCCAGGAGTAACTAATAATTAGAGGATATACTACTACTACTACTTATTATTATTATTATTATTATTATTATTATTATTAGCTAAGCTACAACCCTAGTGGGAAAAGCATGATGTTAAAAGCCCAAGGGCTCTAACAGGGAAAATTAGCCCAGTGAGGAAAGAAAATAAGGAAATAAATAATTGATAAGAGAAATAATGAACAATTAAAATAAAATATTTTAAAAACAGCGACATTAAAAAGGTATTTCATAATCATATAAACTATAAAAAGACTTATGTCAGCCTGTTCAACATAAAAACATTTGCTGCAAGTTTGAACTTTTGAAGTTCAAACTTCAACTTGTGCCCTGTAAGGGTTATAGCATCCTTATACAAGGACAAACTTTGTTTTCAATGAAGATTTCGTACATTTTTTTCCAGAAATTAAAATAGATGAGACGAATATATCGTGTATGAAGAGGATGGTGAACGCGAAGGTGGCACAATGGCCCAGAATGAGAGTGAGTCTACAGAGAGAGAAACAGATTTACCGGGCATGAAGCCAATCGGTCAAACGGTAGTGATGTAAGTACGAAAACATCCAGTGAGCACAAGTCTGAAGGTTGATTGATTATTATATATTATCTGGCATCACACAGTGAAAGTCGTTGACGCCAAAGTCTGAAATTGACCGGGTGACGGAGACAGAAATGACACCTGAAGGAAACGATGTTGAACGTGACAATAGGTGAATGACACACAACAGGATTAGAATCCTGACGAAGGATTCATTGCCTCGAAAGTTGAAGTACAAACCCCTAATAGTCAAGCAGATATATAAATGGAATGAATCGAAGAGTGGCCAACAGAAAAGAACAACGAGGAATTAAGGAACATGTAACAAAGGAAGGGACAGGCCTGATTACGACGGAGAATCAACGGCAGACAATTTAGACCGTGTAACCAGGGTCTTAAGTGATGTCAGGCAGGGCAGCCGATCAGGACTGCGGGCTACCCCAAAGCCAAAACAAAGTCCTTCAAAAAGAAGGCAACCATGCTTGCCCCATACAAAAATGGGGAAAAGCACGTTAATATTAGAAGAAGAACGTTAGTACGTTAGTGATGAAACAGTGATAGCAATAAACGAAGTTTGGAAGAGCATGAAATCCAAATCAACAATTATGCCATTAAAACTTTTGAAGGCTCATTAAATGTCACTCTTGCAGAGAGTGTATAAAAAGAAATATACACTAGTCAGAGATTTCTTTCAAAATTGGAATGCACGTGTCGTAGAAATCCATGGGCTCTTGGACGGAGGTAGCAGCCCGTAGCAGATATTATTATTATTATTATTATTATTATTATTATTATTATTATTATTATTATTATTATTATTACTAGCTAAGCTACAACCCTAGTTGGAAAAGCAGGATGCTATAAGCCCAGGGGCTCCAACAGGGAAAATAGCCCAGTGAGGAAAGGAAAAAAGGAAAAATAAAATATTTTAAGAAGAGTAACATCAAAATAAATATCGCCTATATAAACTATATACACTTTAACAAAAGAGGAAGAGAAATTAAATAGAATAGTGTGCCCGAGTATACCCTCAAGCAAAAGAACTCTAACTCAAGACAGTGGAAGAGCATGGTACAGAGGCTATGGCACTACCCAAGACTAGAAAACATTTGTTTGATTTTGGAGTGTCCTTCTCCTAGAAGAGCTGCTTACCATAGTGGAACAAAAATAAATTAAATCAGAAAACAAGTGAAACAAAAAATTATTGGAATCAGAAAATAAGTGAAACAAGAAATAATTAAATTCAGAATGCTTGAAACAAAAAAATAAGTGAAATCAGGAAATAAGTGAAACCAAAAATGAATGAAACCTCAAGAAAACAGGTGATATAAGAAAATTATAGAAATCAAAGAATCAATAAAACCAATAAATAATTAAAATAAGAAAATAAGTGAAACAGAAGTTAAATGAAACCAAAAATAAGTGTAGCCTGAAAACAAGTGAAATCAGAAATCAAGAGAAACCAAAAAATGTTAAAAACCAAAATAATGCCAAGAGATAATGTAAAAAAAAAAAAAACTCTCTTTACCCCTAGTATCCATAAGGCCGAGAAGCGAAGATGAAAAAGTGTGTGATATAAGATGTAAATTTCGGAAATACTTTAGCATCTGTTGTCTTCGGAGCGTAGCGCGGCCCTCTTTTACGACGTGTGATGAAGCGGAAATGCCAATATCATCCACAATGTTGTCACTGAATCAGGACAAAATGGCATTAGACGGTGATGGAAAGGGGAAGGTTATAGAGGTCAAAAGAGAAAGGTTCTAGTGGTCAAAGGGGAAGGTTGTATAACTCAAAAGGGAAAAGATGTAGAGGTCAAAAGGGGATTGTAGCGGTCAAAAGGGGAAGGTTATAGAGGTCAAAGGGGGAAGGATGTATTGGTCAAAAGGGAAAGGCTGTAGAGGTCAAAAGAGAAAGGTTCTAGGGGTCAAAGGGGAAGGTTGTATAAGTCAAAAGGGAAAAGCTGTAGAGGTCAAAAGGGGATTGTAGAGGTCAAAAGGGGAAGGATGCAGAGGTTAAAAGGGGAAGGTTATAAAGTCAAAATTGGAAGGTTATAAAGGTCAAAGAGTAAGATTGTAGAGGTCAAAAGGGAAGTTCATTGAGGTCAAAGGGGAAGGCTGTAGAGGTCAAAATGGGAAATTTATAGAGGTCAAAAGGAACAGGTTGTATAGATCAAAGGCGAAGGTTGTAGAGGTTAAAAGGGGAAGGTTGTAGAGGTCAAAAGGGGAAGGTTGTATAGGTCAAAAGGGGAAGGATGTAGAGGTCAAAAGGGGAAGGATGTAGAGGTCAAAAGGGGAAGGTTGTATAGGTCAAAAGGGGAAGGTTGTATAGGTCAAAAGCGGAAGGTTATAGAGTTCTAAAGTGAAAGGCTGTAGAGGTCAAAAGGGGAAGGTTGTATAGGTCAAAAGGGGAAGGTTGTATAGGTCAAAAGGGGAAGGTTGTATAGGTCAAAAGCGGAAGGTTATAGAGTTCTAAAGTGAAAGGCTGTAGAGGTCAAAAGGGGAAGGTTATAGAGTTCTAAAGTGAAAGGCTGTAGAGGTCAAAAGGGGAAGGTTGTAGAGGTCAAAAGGGGAAGGTTATAGAAGTCAAAAGGGAATGGTTGTAGAGATCAAAAGGAGGAGATTATAGAGGTCAAAGGGGGAAGGATGTAGAGGTCAAAAGGGGAAGGTTGTAGAGGTCAAAAGGGGAAGGTTACAGAAGTCAAAAGGGAAAGGTTGTAGAGGTCAAAAGGAGGAGATTATAGAGGTCAAAGGGGGAAGGATGTAGAGGTCAAAAGGGGAAGGTTGCATAGGTCAAAAGGGGAAGGTTGTATAGGTCAGAAGGGGAAGGTTATATAGGTCAAAAGGGGAAGGTTATAGAGGTCAAAATGGGAAGGTTGTAGAGGTCAAAAGGGGAAGATTGTATAGGTCAAACGGGGAAGGTTGTAGAGGTCAAAAGGGGTAGGTTCTAGAGGTAAAAAGGTGAAGGTCGTAGAGGTCAAAAGGGGAAGGTTATAGAGTTGAAAAGGGGAAGGATGTAGAGATAAAAAGGGGAAGGGTGTAGAGGTCAAAAGGGGAATGATGAGGTCAAAAGGGAGGGGTTTGGAGGTAAAAAGGGGAAGGTTATACAGGTCAAAAGGGAAAGGTTGTAGAGGTCAAAAGGTAAAGGTTGTAGAGGTCAAAAGGAAAATGTTGTAGGTCAAAAGGGGAAGGTTATAGAGGTCAAAAGGCGATGGTTGTATAGGTCAAAAGGGGAAGGTTGTAGGGGGCAAAAGGGGAAGGTTGTAGGGGGCAAAAGGGGAAGGCTGTAGAGGTGAAAATGTGAAGGCTGTAGAGGTCAAAGGGGGAAGGTTATAGTGGTGAAAAGGGGAAGGATGTAAAGGTCAAAAGAGAAAGGGTGTAGAGGTCAAGAGGGGAAGGATGTAGAGGTCAAAAGGTGAAGTTTATAGAGGTCAAAAGCGAAGGTTATCGAGGTCATAAGGGGAAGCTTATATAGGTCAAAATGGAAAGGTTGTAGAGGTCAAAAGGGATAGGCTATAGAGGTCAAAAGGGAAAGGCTGTAGAGGTCAAAAGGGAAAGGTTCTAGAGGTCAAAGGGGAAGGATGTATAAGTGTAAAGGGAAAGGATGTAGAGGTCAAAAGGGGAAGGTTGTAGAGGTCAAAAGGGGAAGGTTACAGAGGTCAAAGGGGGAAGGTTGTAGAGGTCAAAAGGGGAAGGTTATGGAGGTCCAAAGGGGAAAGTTGTATAGGTCAAAAGGTAAAGGTTCTTCTTCTTCTTCTTCTTCTTCTTCTTCTTTGTCTGCATCTTTTCCCACTTATATGTGGGATCGATGTTGCTGACCAGCTTTCTCCATCTACCTCTGTCCTACACTTCATCACCGGTTAATCCCTTTGATCGAAGGTCATCCTTGATACAGTCCATCCACCTTCGCTTTTGTGTCCTTCTCCTTCTCCTTCCATGTACCTCTATGTCCATCACTCTCCTCCCAATATACTGTTTATCTCTTCTCATGACATGACCATACAACCTCAGTCTATTTTCTTGGTTCTTATCTGATAGTTCTCTAACTCCTGTGGTACCCCTAATTACCTCATTCCGTATCTTATCTCTTCTTGTCACCCCACGCATCCATCTCAACATTTTCATCTCCGCCACATCCAGCTCTGTTCAGTCCATTTGTAGAATATCCCTTAGATATACAAAATAGATTGGTAAGTAACTGGAGCTGAGAACAGCAAAGTAGTAGTCAGACATGTTTTTCTGCTTTTGTTCACTTGACGAAGAAGCAGTACAAGTGAATCTTCATCAAGGACCTAAGCATACTAGAGCAAGTCGGACTTCCTCCCTCTGTTGAGTCCATTTGTAGAATATATGTGTGGAGTGGAGACGTGGGCAATAAAGAAGACAGAAGAGAAGAAACTCGATGTGGCAGAGATGAGAATGTTGATATGGATGTGTGGGGAGACAAAAAGAGATAAGATACGGAATGATGTAATTAGGGTTACCACAGGAGTTAGAGAACTATCAGATAAGATCCAAAAAATTAGACTGAGGTGGTATGGTCATGTCATGAGAAGAGATGAACGGTATATTAAGAGGAAAGTGATGGAATTGGAGGTACAGGGAACGAGAATGAGAGGGAGACCAAAGCGAAAGTGGATGGATTGTATCAAGGATGACCTTCGATCAAAGGGATTAACCGGCGATGAAGTATGGTACAGAGGTAGATGGAGAACGCTGGCCAGAAACATCGACTCCACATAGAAGTGGGAAAAGATGCACACAAAGAAGAAGAAGATTGGGAATCAACTGCAGCTGAGAACAGCAGAGTAGAAGAATTCAGACTAGTTTTTCTGCCTTTGTCCACTTGATGGAGAGACAGTACAAGTGAATCTTCATCAAGACACAAAGCATACTAGAAGAAGTCAGGCCTCCTCCCTCTGTTGAGTCCATTTGAAGAATAGATTTTAGGTATCCAGAATAAATTGGGAAGTAACCACAGCTGAGGACAGAAGAGTAGAAGTCAAACTTGTTCTACTGTATTTGCCCTCTTGACGAAGAAACAGTACAAGTGAATCTTCACCAAGGAACAAAGTATGCTAGAGCAATTTAGACTTCTCCCCTCAGTTGAGTCAATTTGGAGAATATCCCTTAGATAAACGTAAAAGATTGGGAAATAACTGCAGCTGAGAGCGGCAGAGTAGCAGCCAAACTGGTTTTTCTTCATTTGTCCTCTTGACGAAGAAACAGTACAAGTGAATCTTCATCAAGGAACAAAGCATACTAGAGAAAGTCCGACTTCCTTCCTCTGTTCGGTCCATTTGTAGATTATCCCTTAGGTATACAAAATAGATTGGGAAGTATCTTCAGCTGAGAACAGCAGAGTAGAAGAAGTCATATTTATTTTTTTGCATTTATCCACTTGACGAAGAAACGGTACAAGTGAATCTTCATCAAGGAGCAAAGCATACTAGAGCAAGTCAAACTTCCTCCCTCCGTTCAATCCATCTGTAGAACATATTTCAGGTATCCAGTTTAGATTGGGAAGCAACTGCAGCAGAGAACAGTAGCGTAGAAGAATTCTGACTTTTTTCCTTTGCATTTGTCCACTTGACGAAGAAACAGTACAAGTGAATTTTCATCAAGAGAAAAGCATACTAGTGCAAGTCAAACTTCCTCCCTCTGTTGAATCCATTTGTGGAATATCCCTTAGGTAAACAAAATAGATTGTGAAGTAATTGCAGCTGAGCATAGCAGAGTAGAAAAAGTAAGACTTGTTTTCCTGCCTTTATCCAGTTGATGAAGAAACAGTACAAGTGAATCTTCATCAAGAGATGGATTATACTAGAGCAAGTCAGACCTCCTCCCTCTGTTCAGTCCATTTGTAGAATATCCCTTACATATACAAAATATATTGGAAAGCAACTGTAGCAGAGAACAGCAGAGTAGATGAAGTCAGACTTGTTTTTTTGCATTTGTCCACTTGACGAAGAAACAGTACAAGCGAATCTTCATCAAGGAGAAAAGCGCATACTTAAGCAAGTCAGATTTCCTCCCTCTGTTCAATCCATTTGTAGAATATATTTTAGGTATCCAGAATAGATTGGGAAGCAACTGAAGCTGAAAACAGCAGAGTAGACGAATTCAGACTAGTTTTTCTGCCTTTGTCCACTAATTGGAGGAAGAGTACAAGTGAATCTTCATCAAGAGACAAAGCATACTAGAACAAATCACACATCCTCCCTCTGTTTAGTCCATTTGTAGAATATCCCTTAGATATATGAAATATATTGGGAGGTAACTGCAGCTGAGAACAGCAGAGTAGAAGTCAGACTTGTTTTTCTGCATTTGTCCACTTGACGAAGAAACAGTACAAGTGAATCTTCATCAAGGAGCAAAGCATACTAGAGCAAGTCAAACTTCCTCCCTCTGTTGAGTTCATTTGTAGAATATATTTTAGGTATCCAGAATAGATTGCAAGGCACCTTCAGCTGGGAACAGCAGAGTAGAAGTCAGACTTGTTTTTATGCCTTTGTCCACTTGACGAAAAAAACAGTAAAAGTGAATTTTTATCAAAAGACTAAGCATACTAGAGCAAGTTCGACTTCCTGCCTCTGTTCAGTCCATTTGTAGAATATCCCTTAGACATACAAAATAGATTTGAAAGTAACTGCAGCTGAGAACGTCAGAGTAGAAGTAGTGCATTTGTCCACTTGATGAAGAAGCAGCTCAAGTGAATCCTCATTAAGGAGCAAAGCATACAGAAAAAGTCAGACTTCCTCCCTCAGTTGAGTCCATTTTTAGAATATATTTTAGGTATCCAGAATAAATTGGGAAGTAACCGCAGCTGAGAACGGCAGAGTAGCAGTCAAACTTCTTGTTCTGCATTTGTCCACTTGACGACAAAGCAGTACAAGTGAATCTTCATCAAGGAGCAAAGCATACTAGAGCAAGTCAAACTTCCTCCCTCCGTTCAATCCATCTGTAGAACATATTTCAGGTATCCAGTTTAGATTGGGAAGCAACTGCAGCTGAGAACAGTAGAGTAGAAGAATTCTGACTTTTTTCCTTTGCATTTGTCCACTTGACGAAGAAACAGTACAAGTGAATCTTCATCAAGAGACAAAGCATACTAGAGCAAGTCAGACATCCTCCCTCTGTTGAGTCCATTTGTAGAATAGATTTTAGTTATCCTGATAAAATTGGAAAGCAACTGCAGCTCAGAACAGCAGAGTAGAAGAAGTCAGACTTGTTTTTCTGCATTTGTCCACTTGACGAAGAAACAGTACAGGTGAATCTTCATCAAGAGACAAAGTACTAGAGCAAGTCAAACTTCCTCCCTCTGTTGAGTCCATTTGTAGAATAGATTTTAGTTATCCTGATTAAATTGGAAAGCAACTGCAGCTGAGAACACCAGAGTAGAAAAATTCAGACTTGTTTTTCTGCATTTGTCCACTTGATGAAGAAACAGTAAAAGTGAATCTTCATCAAGGAGCAAAGCATACTAGAGCAAGTCAGACTTCCTCCCTCTTTTGAGTCCATTTGTAGAATATATTTTAGTTATCCTGAATAAATTGGAAAGCAACTGCAGCTCAGAACAGCTGAGTAGAAGAAGTCAGACTTTTTTTTTCTGCATTTGTCCACTTGACGAAGAAACAGTACAGGTGAATCTTCATCAAGGAGCAAAGCATACTAGAGCAAGTCAGACTTCCTCCCTCTTTTGAGTCCATTTGTAGAATAGATTTTAGTTATCCTGATTAAATTGTAAAGCAAATGCAGCTGAGAACAACAGAGTAGAAGAAGTCAGACTTGTTTTTCTGCATTTGTCCACTTGACGAAGAAACAGTACAAGTGAATCTTCATCAAGACACAAAGCTTACTAGAGCAAGTCAAACTTCCTCCCTCTGTTGAGTCCATTTGTAGAATATATTTTAGTTATCCTGATTAAATTGGAAAGCAAATGCAGCTCAGAACAGCAGAGTAGAAGAAGTCAGACTTGTTTTTCTGCATTTGTCCACTTGACGAAGAAACAGTACAGGTGAATCTTCATCAAAAGACAAAGCATACTAGAGCAAGTTAGACTTCCTCCCTCTGTTGAGTCCATTTGTAGAATAGATTTTAGTTATCCTGATTAAATTGGAAAGCAACTGAAGCTCAGAACAGCAGAGTAGAAGAAGTCAGACTTGTTTTTCTGCATTTGTCCACTTGACGAAGAAACAGTACAGGTGAATCTTCATCAAAAGACAAAGCATACTAGAGCAAGTTAGACTTCCTCCCTCTGTTGAGTCCATTTGTAGAATATATTTTAGTTATCCTGATTAAATTGGAAAGCAACTGCAGCTGAGAACACCGAAGTAGAAAAATTCAGACTTGTTTTTCTGCATTTGTCCACTTGATGAAGAAACAGTAAAAGTGAATCTTCATCAAGGAGCAAAGCATACTAGAGCAAGTCAGACTTCCTCCCTCTTTTGAGTCCATTTGTAGAATATATTCTAGTTATCCTGATTAAATTGGAAAGCAACTGCAGCTCAGAACAACAGAGTAGAAGAAGTCAGACTTGTTTTTCTGCATTTGTCCACTTGACGAAGAAACAGTACAGGTGAATCTTCATCAAGAGACAAAGCATACTAGAGCAAGTCAAACTTCCTCCCTCTGTTGAGTCCATTTGTAGAATAGATTTTAGTTATCCTGATTAAATTGGAAAGCAACTGCAGCTCAGAACAGCAGAGTAGAAGAAGTCAGACTTGTTTTTCTGCATTTGTCCACTTGACGAAGAAACAGTACAGGTGAATCTTCATCAAAAGACAAAGCATACTAGAGCAAGTTAGACTTCCTCCCTCTGTTGAGTCCATTTGTAGAATATATTTTAGTTATCCTGATTAAATTGGAAAGCAAATGCAGCTCAGAACAGCAGAGTAGAAGAAGTCAGACTTGTTTTTCTGCATTTGTCCACTTGACGAAGAAACAGTACAGGTGAATCTTCATCAGGAGACAAAGCATACTAGAGCAAGTTTAGACTTCCTCCCTCTGTTGAGTCCATTTGTAGAATATATTTTAGTTATCCTGATTAAATTGGAAAGCAACTGCAGCTCAGAACAGCAGAGTAGAAGAAGTCAGACTTTTTTTTCTGCATTTGTCCACTTGACGAAGAAACAGTACAGGTGAATCTTCATCAAGAGACAAAGCTTACTAGAGCAAGTCAAACTTCCTCCCTCTGTTGAGTCCATTTGTAGAATATATTTTAGTTATCCTGATTAAATTGGAAAGCAAATGCAGCTCAGAACAGCAGAGTAGAAGAAATCAGACTTGTTTTTCTGCATTTGTCCACTTGACGAAGAAACAGTACAAGTGAATCTTCATCAAGAGACAAAGCATACTAGAGCAAGTCAAACTTCCTCCCTCTGTTGAGTCCATTTGTAGAATATATTTTAGTTATCCTGATTAAATTGTAAAGCAAATGCAGCTGAGAACAGCAGAGTAGAAGAAGTCAGACTTGTTTTTCTGCATTTGTCCACTTGACGAAGAAACAGTACAGGTGAATCTTCATCAAGAGACAAAGCTTACTAGAGCAAGTCAAACTTCCTCCCTCTGTTGAGTCCATTTGTAGAATATATTTTAGTTATCCTGATTAAATTGGAAAGCAAATGCAGCTCAGAACAGCAGAGTAGAAGAAGTCAGACTTGTTTTTCTGCATTTGTCCACTTGACGAAGAAACAGTACAGGTGAATCTTCATCAAAAGACAAAGCATACTAGAGCAAGTTAGACTTCCTCCCTCTGTTAAGTCCATTTGTAGAATAGATTTTAGTTATCCTGATTAAATTGGAAAGCAACTGCAGCTCAGAACAGCAGAGTAGAAGAAGTCAGACTTGTTTTTCTGCATTTGTCCACTTGATGAAGTAACAGTACAGGTGAATCTTCATCAAAAGACAAAGCATACTAGAGCAAGTTAGACTTCCTCCCTCTGTTGAGTCCATTTGTAGAATATATTTTAGTTATCCTGATTAAATTGGAAAGCAACTGCAGCTGAGAACATCGAAGTAGAAAAATTCAGACTTGTTTTTCTGCATTTGTCCACTTGATGAAGAAACAGTAAAAGTGAATCTTCATCAAGGAGCAAAGCATACTAGAGCTAGTCAGACTTCCTCCCTCTTTTGAGTCCATTTGTAGAATATATTTTAGTTATCCTGATTAAATTGGAAAGCAACTGCAGCTCAGAACAGCAGAGTAGAAGAAGTCAGACTTGTTTTTCTGCATTTGTCCACTTGACGAAGAAACAGTACAGGTGAATCTTCATCAAGAGACAAAGCATACTAGAGCAAGTCAAACTTCCTCCCTCTGTTGAGTCCATTTGTAGAATAGATTTTAGTTATCCTGATTAAATTGGAAAGCAACTGCAGCTCAGAACAGCAGAGTAGAAGAAGTCAGACTTGTTTTTCTGCATTTGTCCACTTGACGAAGAAACAGTACAGGTGAATCTTCATCAAAAAACAAAGCATACAAGAGCAAGTTAGACTTCCTCCCTCTGTTGAGTCCATTTGTAGAATATATTTTAGTTATCCTGATTAAATTGGAAAGCAAATGCAGCTCAGAACAGCAGAGTAGAAGAAGTCAGACTTGTTTTTCTGCATTTGTCCACTTGACGAAGAAACAGTACAGGTGAATCTTCATCAGGAGACAAAGCATACTAGAGCAAGTTTAGACTTCCTCCCTCTGTTGAGTCCATTTGTAGAATATATTTTAGTTATCCTGATTAAATTGGAAAGCAACTGCAGCTCAGAACAGCAGAGTAGAAGAAGTCAGACTTTTTTTTCTGCATTTGTCCACTTGACGAAGAAACAGTACAGGTGAATCTTCATCAAGAGACAAAGCTTACTAGAGCAAGTCAAACTTCCTCCCTCTGTTGAGTCCATTTGTAGAATATATTTTAGTTATCCTGATTAAATTGGAAAGCAACTGCAGCTGAGAACACCGAAGTAGAAAAATTCAGACTTGTTTTTCTGCATTTGTCCACTTGATGAAGAAACAGTAAAAGTTAATCTTCATCAAGGAGCAAAGCATACTAGAGCAAGTCAAACTTCCTCCCTCTGTTGAGTCCATTTGTAGAATATATTTTAGTTATCCTGATTAAATTGTAAAGCAAATGCAGCTGAGAACAGCAGAGTAGAAGAAGTCAGACTTGTTTTTCTGCATTTGTCCACTTGACGAAGAAACAGTACAGGTGAATCTTCATCAAGAGACAAAGCTTACTAGAGCAAGTCAAACTTCCTCCCTCTGTTGAGTCCATTTGTAGAATATATTTTAGTTATCCTGATTAAATTGGAAAGCAAATGCAGCTCAGAACAGCAGAGTAGAAGAAGTCAGACTTGTTTTTCTGCATTTGTCCACTTGACGAAGAAACAGTACAGGTGAATCTTCATCAAGAGACAAAGCATACTAAAGCAAGTTAGACTTCCTCCCTCTGTTGATTCCATTTGTAGAATATATTTTATTTATCCTGATTAAATTGGAAAGCAAATGCAGCTCAGAAAAGCAGAGTAGAAGAAGTCAGACTTGTTTTTCTGCATTCGTCCACTTGACGAAGAAACAGTACAGGTGAATCTTCATCAAGAGACAAAGCATACTAGAGCAAGTCACACTTCCTCCCTCTGTTGAGTCCTTTTGTAGAATATATTTTAGTTATCCTGATTAAATTGTAAAGCAAATGCAGCTGAGAACAGCAGAGTAGAAGAAGTCAGACTTGTTTTTCTGCATTTGTCCACTTGACGAAGAAACAGTACAGGTGAATCTTCATCAAGAGACAAACCATACTAGAGCAAGTCAAACTTCCTCCCTCTGTTGAGTCCATTTGTAGAATAGATTTTAGTTATCCTGATCAAATTGGAAAGCAAATGCAGCTCAGAACAGCAGAGTAGAAGAAGTCAGACTTGTTTTTCTGCATTTGTCCACTTGACGAAGAAACAGTACAGGTGAATCTTCATCAAGAGACAAACCATACTAGAGCAAGTCAAACTTCCTCCCTCTGTTGAGTCCATTTGTAGAATAGATTTTAGTTATCCTGATTAAATTGGAAAGCAAATGCAGCTCAGAACAGCAGAGTAGAAGAAGTCAGACTTGTTTTTCTGCATTTGTCCACTTGACGAAGAAACAGTAAAGGTGAATCTTCATCAAGAGACAAAGCATACTAGAGCAAGTTAGACTTCCTCCCTCTGTTGAGTCCATTTGTAGAATAGATTTTAGTTATCCTGATTAAATTGGAAAGCAACTGCAGCTCAGAACAGCAGAGTAGAAGAAGTCAGACTTGTTTTTCTGCATTTGTCCACTTGACGAAGAAACAGTACAGGTGAATCTTCATCAAAAGACAAAGCATACTAGAGCAAGTTAGACTTCCTCCCTCTGTTGAGTCCATTTGTAGAATATATTTTAGTTATCCTGATTAAATTGGAAAGCAACTGCAGCTCAGAACACCGAAGTAGAAAAATTCAGACTTGTTTTTCTGCATTTGTCCACTTGATGAAGAAACAGTAAAAGTGAATCTTCCTCAAGGAGCAAAGCATACTAGAGCAAGTCAAACTTCTTCCCTCTTTTGAGTCCATTTGTAGAATATATTTTAGTTATCCTGATTAAATTGGAAAGCAACTGCAGCTCAGAACAGCAGAGTAGAAGAAGTCAGACTTGTTTTTCTGCATTTGTCCACTTGACGAAGAAACAGTACAGGTGAATCTTCATCAAAAGACAAAGCATACTAGAGCAAGATAGACTTCCTCCCTCTGTTGAGTCCATTTGTAGAATAGATTTTAGTTATCCTGATTAAATTGGAAAGCAACTGCAGCTCAGAACAGCAGAGTAGAAGAAGTCAGACTTGTTTTTCTGCATTTGTCCACTTGACGAAGAAACAGTACAGGTGAATCTTCATCAAAAGACAAAGCATACTAGAGCAAGTCAAACTTCCTCCCTCTGTTGAGTCCATTTGTAGAATATATTTTAGTTATCCTGATTAAATTGGAAAGCAACTGCAGCTGAGAACACCGAAGTAGAAAAATTCAGACTTGTTTTTCTGCATTTGTCCACTTGATGAAGAAACAGTAAAAGTGAATCTTCATCAAGGAGCAAAGCATACTAGAGCAAGTCAGACTTCCTCCCTCTTTTGAGTCCATTTGTAGAATATATTTTAGTTATCCTGATTAAATTGGAAAGCAACTGCAGCTCAGAACAGCAGAGTAGAAGAAGTCAGACTTGTTTTTCTGCATTTGTCCACTTGACGAAGAAACAGTACAGGTGAATCTTCATCAAGAGACAAAGCATACTAGAGCAAGTCAAACTTCCTCCCTCTGTTGAGTCCATTTGTAGAATATATTTTAGTTATCCTGATTAAATTGGAAAGCAAATGCAGCTCAGAACAGCAGAGTAGAAGAAGTCAGACTTGTTTTTCTGCATTTGTCCACTTGACGAAGAAACAGTACAGGTGAATCTTCATCAAGAGACAAAACATACTAGAGCAAGTTAAACTTCCTCCCTCTGTTGAGTCCATTTTTAGAATATATTTTAGTTATCCTGATTAAATTGTAAAGCAAATGCAGCTGAGAACAGCAGATTAGAAGAAGTCAGACTTGTTTTTCTGCATTTGTCCACTTGACGAAGAAACAGTACAGCTGAATCTTCATCAAGAGACAAAGCTTACTAGAGCAAGTCAAACTTCCTCCCTCTGTTGAGTCCATTTGTAGAATATATTTTAGTTATCCTGATTAAATTGGAAAGCAAATGCAGCTCAGAACAGCAGAGTAGAAGAAGTCAGACTTGTTTTTCTGCATTTGTCCACTTGACGAAGAAACAGTACAGGTGAATCTTCATCAAGAGACAAAGCATACTAGAGCAAGTTAGACTTCCTCCCTCTGTTGATTCCATTTGTAAAATATATTTTATTTATCCTGATTAAATTGTAAAGCAAATGCAGCTCAGAACAGCAGAGTAGAAGAAGTCAGACTTGTTTTTCTGCATTTGTCCACTTGACGAAGAAACAGTACACGTGAATCTTCATCAAGAGACAAAGCATACTAGAGCAAGTCAAACTTCCTCCCTCTGTTGAGTCCATTTGTAGAATATATTTTAGCTATCCTGATTAAATTGTAAAGCATATGCAGCTGAGAAGAGCAGAGTAGAAGAAGTCAGACTTGTTTTTCTGCATTTGTCCACTTGACGAAGAAACAGTACAGGTGAATCTTCATCAAGAGACAAAGCATACTAGAGCAAGTCAAACTTCCTCCCTCTGTTGAGTCCATTTGTAGAATATATTTTAGTTATCCTGATTAAATTGGAAAGCAAATGCAGCTGAGAACAGCAAAGTAGAAGAAGTCAGACTTGTTTTTCTGCATTTGTCCACTTGACGAAGAAACAGTACAGGTGAATCTTCATCAAGAGACAAAGCATACTAGAGCAAGTTAGACTTCCTCCCTCTGTTGAGTCCATTTGTAGAATAGATTTTAGTTATCCTGATTAAATTGGAAAGCAAATGCAGCTCAGAACAGCAGAGTAGAAGAAGTCAGACTTGTTTTTCTGCTTTTGTCCACTTGACGAAGAAACAGTACAGGTGAATCTTCATCAAGAGACAAAGCATACTAGAGCAAGTTAGACTTCCTCCCTCTGTTGAGTCCATTTGTAGAATAGATTTTAGTTATCCTGATTAAATTGGAAAGCAACTGCAGCTCAGAACAGCAGAGTAGTATAAGTCAGACTTGTTTGTCTGCATTTGTCCACTTGACGAAGAAACAGTACAGGTGAATCTTCATCAAGAGACAAAGCATACTAGAGCAAGTCAAACTTTCTCCCTCTGTTGAGTCCATTTGTACAATATATTTTAGTTATCCTGATTAAATTGGAAAGCAACTGCAGCTCAGAACAGCAGAGTAGAAGAAGTCAGACTTGTTTTTCTGTATTTGTCCACTTGACGAAGAAACAGTTCAGGTGAATCTTCATCAAGAGACAAAGCATACTAGAGCAAGTTAGACTTCCTCCCTCTGTTGAGTCCATTTGTAGAATATATTTTAGTTATCCTGGATAGATTGGAAAGCAACTGCAGCCGAGAACAGCAGAGTAGAAGAAGTCATACCTGTTTTTCTGCATTTGTTCTCTTGACGAAGAAACTGTACAGTTGAATCTTCATCAAGAGACAAAGCATACTAGAGCAAGTCAAACTTCCTCCCTCTGTTGAGTCCATTTGTAGAATATATTTTAGTTATCCTGATTAAATTGGAAAGCAACTGCAACTCAGAAAAGCAGAAGAAGAGGAAGTCAGACTTGTTTTTCTGTATTTGTCCACTTGACGAAGAAACAGTACAGGTGAATCTTCATCAAGAGACAAAGCATACTAGAATAAGTCAAACTTCCTCCCTCTGTTGAGTCCATTTGTAGAATAGATTTTAGTTTTCCTGATTAAATTGGAAAGCAACTGCAACTCAGAAAAGCAGAAGAAGAGGAAGTCAGACTTGTTTTTCTGTATTTGTCCACTTGACGAAGAAACAGTACAGGTGAATCTTCATCAAGAGACAAAGCATACTAGAGCAAGTCAAACTTCCTCCCTCTGTTGAGTCCATTTGTAGAATAGATTTTAGTTATCCTGATTAAATTGGAAAGCAACTGCAGCTCAGAACAGCAGAGAAGAAGAAGTCAGACTTGTTTTTCTGCATTTGTCCACTTGACGAAGAAACAGTACAGGTGAATCTTCATCAAGAGACAAAGCATACTAGAGCAAGTTAGACTTCCTCCCTCTGTTGAGTCCATTTGTAGAATAGATTTTAGTTATCCTGAATAGATTGGAAAGCAACTGCAGCTGAGAACACCAGAGTAGAAAAATTCAGACTTGTTTTTCTGCATTTGTCCACTTGACGAAGAAACAGTACAAGTGAATCTTCATCAAGGAGCAAAGCATACTAGAAAAAGTCAAACTTCCTCCCTCTGTTGAGTCCATTTGTAGAATATATTTTAGTTATCCTGATTTAATTGGAAAGCAACTGCAGCCGAGAACAGTTGAGTAGAAGAAGTCATACCTGTTTTTCTGCATTTGTTCACTTGACGAAGAAACAGTACATTTGAATCTTCATCAAGAGACAAAGCATACTAGACCAAGTCAAACTTTCTCCCTCTGTTGAGTCCATTTGTAGAATAGATTTTAGTTATCCTGATTAAATTGGAAAGCAACTGCAGCTCAGAACAGCAGAGTAGAAGAAGTCAGACTTGTTTTTCTCCATTTGTCCACTTGACGAAGAAACAGTACAGGTGAATCTTCATCAAGAGACAAAGCATACTAGAGTAAGTCAAACTTCCTCCCTCTGTTGAGTCCATTTGTAGAATATATTTTAGTTATCCTGATTAAATTAGAAAGCAAATGCCGCTCACAACAGCAGAGTAGAAGAAGTCAGACTTGTTTTTCTGCTTTTGTCCTCTTCACGAAGAAACAGTACAGGTGAATCTTCATCAAGAGACAAAGCATACTAGAGCAAGTCAAACTTCCTCCCTCTGTTGAGTCCATTTGTAGAATATATTTTAGTTATCCTGATTAAATTGAAAAGCAACTGCAGCTCAGAACAGCAAAGTAGAAGAAGTCAGACTTGTTTTTCTCCATTTGTCCACTTGACGAAGAAACAGTACAGTTGAATCTTCATTAAGAGACAAAGCATACTAGAGCAAGTTAGACTTCCTCCCTCTGTTGAGTCCATTTGTAGAATATATTTTAGTTATCCTGATTAAATTGGAAAGCAACTGCAGCTCAGAACAGCAGAGTAGAAGAAGTCAGACTTGTTTTTCTGCATTTGTCCACTTGACGAAGAAACGGTACAGTTGGATCTTCATCAAGAGACAAAGCATACTAGAGCAAGTCAAACTTTCTTCCTCTGTTGAGTCCATTTGTAGAATATATTTTAGTTATCCTGATTAAATTGGAAAGCAACTGCAGCTCAGAACAGCAGAGTAGAAGAAGTCAGACTTGTTTTTCTGCATTTGTCCACTTGACGAAGAAACGGTACAGTTGAATCTTCATCAAGAGACAAAGCATACTAGAGCAAGTCAAACTTCCTCCCTCTGTTGAGTCCATTTGTAGAATATATTTTAGTTATCCTGATTAAATTGGAAAGCAACTGCAGCTTAGAACAGCAGAGTAGAAGAAGTCAGACTTGTTTTTCTGCATTTGTCCACTTGACGAAGAAACAGTACAGGTGAATCTTCATCAAGAGACAAAGCATACTAGAGCAAGTCAAACTTCCTCCCTCTGTTGAGTCCATTTGTAGAATATATTTTAGTTATCCTAAATAAATTGGAAAGCAACTGCAGCTCAGAACAGCAGAGTAGAAGAAGTCAGACTTGTTTTTCTGCATTTGTCCACTTGACGAAGAAACAGTACAAGTGAATCTTCATCAAGAGACAAAGCATACTAGAGCAAGTCACACTTCCTCCCTCTGTTGAGTCCATTTGTAGAATATATTTTAGTTATCTTAAATAAATTGGAAAGCAACTGCAGCTCAGAACAGCAGAGTAGAAGAAGTCAGACTTGTTTTTCTGCATTTGTCCACTTGACGAAGAAACAGTACAGGTGAATCTTCATCAAGAGATAAAGCATACTAGAGCAAGTCAAACTTCCTCCCTCTGTTGAGTCCATGTGTAGAATATATTTTAGTTATCCTATATAAATTGGAAAGCAACTGCAGCTCAGAACAGCAGAGTAGAAGAAGTCAGACTTGTTTTTCTGCTTTTGTCCACTTGACGAAGAAACAGTACAGGTGAATCTTCATCAAGAGACAAAGCATACTAGAGCAAGTCAAACTTTCTCCCTCTGTTGAGTCCATTTGTAGAATAGATTTTAGTTATCCTGATTAAATTGGAAAGCAACTGCAGCTCAGAACAGCAGAGTAGAAGAAGTCAGACTTGTTTTTCTGCATTTGTCCACTTGACGAAGAAACAGTACAGTTGAATCTTCATCAAGAGACAAAGCATACTAGAGCAAGTCAAACTTCCTCCCTTGTTGAGTCCATTTGTAGAATATATTTTAGTTATCCTAAATAAATTGGAAAGCAACTGCAGCTCAGAACAGCAGAGTAGAAGAATTCAGACTTGTTTTTCTGCATTTGTCCACTTGACGAAGAAACAGTACAAGTGAATCTTCATCAAGAGACAAAGCATACTAGAGCAAGTCAAACTTCCTCCCTCTGTTGAGTCCATTTGTAGAATATATTTTAGTTATCCTAAATAAATTGGAAAGCAACTGCAGCTCAGAACAGCAGAGTAGAAGAAGTCAGACTTGTTTTTCTGCATTTGTCCACTTGACGAAGAAACAGTACAGGTGAATCTTCATCAAGAGACAAAGCATACTAGAGCAAGTCACACTTCCTCCCTCTGTTGAGTCCATTTGTAGAATATATTTTAGTTATCCTGATTAAATTGGAAAGCAACTGCAGCTCAGAACAGCAGAGCAGAAGAAGTCAGACTTGTTTTTCTGCTTTTGTCCACTTGACGAAGAAACAGTACAGGTGAATCTTCATCAAGAGACAAAGCATACTAGAGCAAGTCAAACTTTCTCCCTCTGTTGAGTCCATTTGTAGAATATATTTTAGTTATCCTGATTAAATTGGAAAGCAACTGCAGCTCAGAACAGCAGAGTAGAAGAAGTCAGACTTGTTTTTCTGCTTTTGTCCACTTGACGAAGAAACAGTACAGGTGAATCTTCATCAAGAGACAAAGCATACTAGAGCAAGTCAAACTTTCTCCCTCTGTTGAGTCCATTTGTTGAATATATTTTAGTTATCCTGATTAAATTGGAAAGCAACTGCAGCTCAGAACAGCAGAGTAGAAGAAGTCAGACTTATTTTTCTGCTTTTGTCCACTTGACGAAGAAACAGTACAGGTGAATCTTCATCAAGAGACAAAGCATACTAGAGCAAGTCAAACTTTCTCCCTCTGTTGAGTCCATTTGTAGAATATATTTTAGTTATCCTGATTAAATTGGAAAGCAACTGCAGCTCAGAACAGCAGAGTAGAAGAAGTCAGACTTGTTTTTCTGCATTTGTCCACTTGACGAAGAAACGGTACAGTTGAATCTTCATCAAGAGACAAAGCATACTAGAGCAAGTCAAACTTCCTCCCTCTGTTGAGTCCATTTGTAGAATATATTTTAGTTATCCTGATTAAATTGGAAAGCAACTGCAGCTCAGAACAGCAGAGTAGAAGAAGTCAGACTTGTTTTTCTGCATTTGTCCACTTGACGAAGAAACAGTACAGGTGAATCTTCATCAAGAGACAAAGCATACTAGAGCAAGTCAAACTTCCTCCCTTGTTGAGTCCATTTGTAGAATATATTTTAGTTATCCTAAATAAATTGGAAAGCAACTGCAGCTCAGAACAGCAGAGTAGAAGAATTCAGACTTGTTTTTCTGCATTTGTCCACTTGACGAAGAAACAGTACAAGTGAATCTTCATCAAGAGACAAAGCATACTAGAGCAAGTCAAACTTCCTCCCTCTGTTGAGTCCATTTATAGAATATATTTTAGTTATCCTAAATAAATTGGAAAGCAACTGCAGCTCAGAACAGCAGAGTAGAAGAAGTCAGACTTGTTTTTCTGCATTTGTCCACTTGACGAAGAAACAGTACAAGTGAATCTTCATCAAGAGACAAAGCATACTAGAGCAAGTCAAACTTCCTCCCTCTGTTGAGTCCATTTGTAGAATATATTTTAGTTATCCTGATTAAATTGGAAAGCAAATGCAGCTCAGAACAGCAGAGTTGAAGAATTCAGACTTGTTTTTCTGCATTTGTCCACTTGACGAAGAAACAGTACAGGTGAATCTTCATCAAGAGACAAAGCATACTAGAGCAAGTCAAACTTCCTCCCTCTGTTGAGTCCATTTGTAGAATATATTTTAGTTATCCTAAATAAATTGGAAAGCAACTGCAGCTCAGAACAGCAGAGTAGAAGAAGTCAGACTTGTTTTTCTGCATTTGTCCACTTGACGAAGAAACAGTACAGGTGAATCTTCATCAAGAGACAAAGCATACTAGAGCAAGTCAAACTTCCTTCCTCTGTTGAGTCCATTTGTAGAATATATTTTAGTTATCCTAAATAAATTGGAGAGCAACTGCAGCTCAGAACAGCAGAGTAGAAGAAGTCAGACTTGTTTTTCTGCATTTGTCCACTTGACGAAGAAACAGTATAGGTGAATCTTCATCAAGAGACAAAGCATACTAGAGCAAGTCAAACTTCCTCCCTCTGTTGAGTCCATTTGTAGAATATATTTTAGTTATCCTAAATAAATTGGAAAGCAACTGCAGCTCAGAACAGCAGAGTAGAAGAAGTCAGACTTGTTTTTCTGCATTTGTCCACTTGACGAAGAAACAGTACAGGTGAATCTTCATCAAGAGACAAAGCATACTAGAGCAAGTCAAACTTCTCCCTCTGTTGAGTCCATTTGTAGAATATATTTTAGTTATCCTGATTAAATTGGAAAGCAAATGCAGCTCAGAACAGCAGAGTTGAAGAATTCAGACTTGTTTTTCTGCATTTGTCCACTTGACGAAGAAACAGTACAAGTGAATCTTCATCAAGGAGCAAAGCATACTAGAAAAAGTCAAACTTCCTCCCTCTGTTGAGTCCATTTGTAGAATATATTTTAGTTATCCTAAATAAATTGGAAAGCAACTGCGGCTCAGAACAGCAGAGTAGAAGAAGTCAGACTTGTTTTTCTGCTTTTGTCCACTTGACGAAGAAACAGTACAGGTGAATCTTCATGAAGAGACAAAGCATACTAGAGCAAGTCAAACTTCCTCCCTCTGTTGAGTCCATTTGTAGAATATATTTTATTTATCCTGATTAAATTGGAAAGCAACTGCAGCTGAGAACAGCAGAGTAGAAGAAGTCAGACTTGTTTTTCTGCATTTGTCCACTTGACGAAGAAACAGTACAGGTGAATCTCCATCAAGAGTCAAAGCATAATAGAGCAAGTTAGACTTCCTCCCTCTGCTGAGTCCATTTGTGGAATATCCCTTAGGTATACTAAATAGACTTCGAAGCAACTGCAGCTGAGAACATCAGAGTAGAAGTCATTCTTGTTTTTTAATATATATATATATATATATATATATATATATATATATATATATATATATATATATATATTATATATATATATATATATATATATATATATATATATATATATAATATATAATATATATATATATACTTTTTTTTAGTTTTATATGGTTTTTTTTGGTTTTTAGTTTTTTGTATTTTTTCCTTTTTTAGTTTTTATATTTATATTTCCATCTAACTTATATATTTTTTTTCTGCTCCTGTTGCTGTTGCTTAAGGCAGTCCTGGAACCTTCCATAGGTTTAAGAAAGTAGAACATCTGCCTTTGCAGCAACCATCATCTATTTTGTTGTCTTCTTTGGATTTTTTACTGAATTTTGATCCTTCTTTCTTATCAGATAATGGTTTACTATCTTCAGATATCTTTCCTCTTTTCCGTAGGCTTCTGTTCCGGGGGAGAGTTGAGGCCATTTGCGTTAATAGGTATTGGAAGAGTTCAGAAAGATCTTCAAATTTTTCATAATCTTGTGATGCTTTGCAATCTTCTGATTCTTCATAATATTCTGATATTTCACTGTCTGATTCTTTATAATCTCCTGATAATTCATTATCTGATTCTTCATAATCTTCTGATGATTCACTATCTGATTCATCATAATATTCTGATGATTCACTATCTGATTCATCATAATATTCTGATGATTCACTATCTAATTCTTCATAATATTCCGATGATTCACTATCTGATTCTTCATAATCATCTGATGTTTCACTGTGTGATTCTTCATAATCATCTGATGTTTCACTATCTGATTCTTCATAATCTTCTGATGATTCACTATCTGATTCTTCATAATATTTTGATGTTTCACTGTCTGATTCTTCATAATCTTCTGATGATTCATTATCTGATTCTTCATAATCTTCTGTTTCCTTGTGTGATTCTTTATAATCTTCTGATAATTCATTATCTGATTTTTCATAATCTTCTGATGATTCACTATCTGATTCATCATAATATTCCAATGATTCACTATCTGATTCATCATAATATTCCGATGATTCACTATCTGATTCATCATAAAATTCCGATGATTCACTATCAGATTCTTCATAATCATCTGATGTTTCACTGTCTGATTCTTCACAATCATCTGATGTTTCACTGTCTGATTCTTCATAATCTTCTGATGATTCACTATCTGATTTTTCATAATCTTCTGATGTTTCACTGTCTGATTCTTTATAATCTTCTGATGATTCATTATCTGATTCTTCATAATCTTCTGATGATTCACTATCTGATTCATCATAATATTTTGATGATTCACTATCTGATTCATCATAATATTCCGATGATTCACTATCTAATTCTTCATAATATTCCGATGATTCACTATCTGATTCTTCATAATCATCTGATGTTTCACTGTGTGATTCTTCATAATCATCTGATGTTTCACTATCTGATTCTTCATAATCTTCTGATGATTCACTATCTGATTCTTCATAATATTTTGATGTTTCACTGTCTGATTCTTCATAATCTTCTGATGATTCATTATCTGATTCTTCATAATCTTCTGATGATTCACTATCTGATTCATCATAATATTCCGATGATTCACTATCTGATTCATCATAATATTCCGATGGTTCACTATCTGATTCTTCATAATCTTCTGATGAATCACTGCCTGATTCTTCATAATCATCTGATGTTTCACTGTTTGATTCTTCATAATCTTCTGAGGATTCGCTGTCTGATTCTTTATAATCCGCTGATGATTCACTATCCGATTCTTCATAATTTTCTGATGTCTCACTCTCTGATTCTTTATAATCTTCTGATGATTCACTTTCTGATTCTTCGTAATCTTCTGTTGATTCACTATATGATTCTTCATAATCATCTAATTTTTCAGTGTCTAATTCTTCATAAGCTTTTGATATTTCATTGCCTGATTCTTTATAATCTTCTGATGATTCACTATCTAATTCTTCATAGTCTTCTGATGATTCGCTATCCGATTCTTTATAATATTCTGATGATTCACTATCTGATTCTTCATAATCTTCTGATGACTCATAATCTGATTCTTTATATTCTGACGATTCACTATCGGATTCTTCATAATATTCAGATGATTCACTGTCTGATTCTTCATAGTCTTCTGATGATTCAGCGTCTGATTCTTCATAATCTCCTGATGATTCATTATCTGATTCTTCATAATCTTCTGATGATTCACTGTCTGATTCTGCATTATATTCAAATGAGATCTCAAAAGAATCTGAATTTTCCTCATCATCTGAGGAATCTTCAAATACAATCTCAAAAGAATCTGAATTTTCCTCATCATCTGAGGAATCCTCAAATAGAACCTCAAAAGAATCTGAATTTTCCTCTTCATCTGAGGAATCTTCAAATACAACCTCAAAAGAATCTGAATTTTCCTCATCATCTGAGGAATCTTCAAATACAATCCCAAAAGAATCTGAATTTTCCTCATCATCTGAGGAATCTTCAAATACAATCCCAAAAGAATCTGAATTTTCCTCATCATCTGAGGAATCGTCAAATACAACCTCAAAAGAATCTGAATTCTCCTCTTCATTTGAGGAATCTTCAAATGAGATCTCAAAAGAATCTGAATTTTCTTCACCATCTGAAGAATCTTCAGATACAATCTCAGAAAATTCCACATTTTCCTCATCGGTTGAAGGATCTTTTAATACGATCTCAAATGGTTTTGAATCTTCTTCATCATCGGAGGAATCTAATAAGTACCCATAAGATTCTGAACTTTCCTCCTCATCTGAAGAATCTTCGAATTGGCTCTCCAAACCATCTGAATTTTCATCGTCCGAAGAAAGTTGGAATACGCCCGCAAAAGGATCTAAAATTTTCTTTTCATTTGAGGAATCTCCCAAATCGATCTTCAAAGAGTCAAGATTTTCTTCTGCTGTCTCTTCCAGTACACCAACATTAGCTTCGGTTTCTTTGACGATACATTGGGCGTTCACTTTGCATTCCTCATCGGTTGAAGGATCTTTTAATACGATCTCAAATGGTTTTGAATCTTCTTCATCATCGGAGGAATCTAATAAGTACCCATAAGATTCTGAACTTTCCTCCTCATCTGAAGAATCTTCGAATTGGCTCTCCAAACCATCTGAATTTTCATCGTCCGAAGAAAGTTGGAATACGCCCGCAAAAGGATCTAAAATTTTCTTTTCATTTGAGGAATCTCCCAAATCGATCTTCAACGAGTCAAGATTTTCTTCTACTGTCTCTTCCAGTACACCAGCATTAGCTTCGGTTTCTTTGACGATACATTGGGCGTTCACTTTGCATTCCTCTTTCTTAGAAGACATAACACTCTTCGTAAGAATTATGCCTCCGACGAAAAGACAAGCTGCAGCACCAATCATCGAGAGATAATTCATCCCGCCATTGTCGACGACAATGGGTTTCGTGGTATCCAAATCCGGAAGCAGTTTTGGTAGTATCCAGTATGATTTCACCTCCTCGTTGAATTGGAGTATTTGATTTTTCATTTCATTAACAGTCTTTTCGCATCGTTGAACTCCTTCAAAGGCGTTCCATATTCTTCCAACAAATGGGAAGAAATGCATCGCTCTTTGTAGAAGTGAAGTCTTCGAGCCAACAGTTCCAACTCCAAGGCAGTTCTCCAAGCACGGCGCCTCGGGAAGAAGCCAAGAGAACATCTTGAAGGTCCACGAGTTCTGGAAAGTGTTCAACTTCCCGTTGAGATATAACAGACATTCCTCACACAGAGCGTTTCGTTCGTAAAGAAGTCTCTCTCCGTGAGAAAAGTTAAGCCTCGTGAGAAAGGCTCCAATAGAAACAAATACGATTCCAAAGCACAATCCACACAATTCAAAAATTGAATAATTCATTGTCAATATAATTACCTACTACTACATCTTGTAGTAGCATATATTTAAAAAAAACAACTTTAGGACTAGACTCGTCTCCGAAAGATTCTGAAGACCAGAATCGTCTCCCGGAAGATTTTGAAGACCTGAATCGTCTCCGAAAGATGATTTGAAGCAAAAATACTATCTTCGATTTTTGGACGCCACTAAGACGTCGTCTGTTCATTTTGTGAGTGTGTGTATATATATATATATATATATATATATATATATATGAACATATATCACAAGCACACGTGATTTTAATTAATGTAAATATCACCCACGAAATGCATTTAATACCGAATTCTATCTTGGGAAATACATATCCACTTGGAATTCATTTTATGGTAACAGCTTCTGGCCGGGTGGTGATTCGAACCACCACCTGTACGGCTAGAAACTATGCTTGGCAGGGACCCTACCGACTCAGCTATCAAGAGAGACTAAAAGTTTATGACAAGTCCCCCTACATATTCCTGTCGAATTCAGGATTCTGTTCATAGACTTGAAATAGACCCATCTCCACCATGATAGCTGAATCGTGAGTTTGCAACACGTGGTTATTTTAATGAACATATATCACAAGCACACGTGATTTTAATTAATGTAAATATCACCCACGAAATGCATTTAATACCGAATTCTATCTTGGGAAATACATATCCACTTGGAATTCATTTTATGGTAACAGCTTCTGGCCGGGTGGTGATTCGAACCACCACCTGTACGGCTAGAAACTATGCTTGGCAGGGACCCTACCGACTCAGCTATCAAGAGAGACTAAAAGTTTATGACAAGTCCCCCTACATATTCCTGTCGAATTCAGGATTCTGTTCATAGACTTGAAATAGACCCATCTCCACCATGATAGCTGAATCGTGAGTTTGCAACACGTGGTTATTTTAATGAACATATATCACAAGCACACGTGATAGCTGAGTCGGTAGGGTCCCTGCCAAGCATAGTTTCTAGCCGTACAGGTGGTGGTTCGAATCACCACCCGGCCAGAAGCTGTTACCATAAAATGAATTCCAAGTGGATATGTATTTCCCAAGATAGAATTCGGTATTAAATGCATTTCGTGGGTGATATTTACATTAATTAAAATCACGTGTGCTTGTGATATATGTTCATTAAAATAACCACGTGTTGCAAACTCACGATTCAGCTATCATGGTGGAGATGGGTCTATTTCAAGTCTATGAACAGTATCCTGAATTCGACAGGAATATGTAGGGGGACTTGTCATAAACTTTTAGTCTCTCTTGATAGCTGAGTCGGTAGGGTCCCTGCCAAGCATAGTTTCTAGCCGTACAGGTGGTGGTTCGAATCACCACCCGGCCAGAAGCTGTTACCATAAAATGAATTCCAAGTGGATATGTATTTCCCAAGATAGAATTCGGTATTAAATGCATTTCGTGGGTGATATTTATATATATATATATATATATATATATATATATATATATATATATATATATATATATATATATATAAGAGCGCAATAAAGGAATAACGGCTGTAAGTATAGAAATTACAGATTATAAAGCAGAATTCAATGGAAAATATTATGACATAACGAAGAAAATCGTGAAGCAAGCGAAGAGACGATCTCCCACGGAGCTTCAAAAGATTGAATCCTTTGGTTTCAAAGATTTGGAGATGAAGATGTCGGAACGAACAAGCAAGACGAATTTCCTTCATTCTTAACGATTGCCTTAATGGCGTTATGGTTATTCCGACAAATCATTAATGTGTTTCATAATTAATCGTAAAATTGTTCATTTTAAAATTTTCATTTATCAATACTTTATTTCGTAGTATCCAGCCATTTTTATCTCAAAATTTTCACCACCATAAACTTTTTGTTAAAGTGGAATGCTCTGGTTCAACCAATTAAGTCCATAGTGGAAAGTCAGATAAAAGAATTTATTGGAAATAAAAATTAAAAAATGGGGAAACGTAGATGTAGTTTTTCTGTTATCCTAACCTGAGTTCAGTTTGTCCATAGAGCTGCAGTCTTCAATTTCAGACGACACGAAGCTACTCTCTCTCTCTCTCTCTCTCTCTCTCTCTCTCTCTCTCTCTCTCTCTCTCTCTCTCTCTCTCTCTCTCTCTCTCTCTCTAGTATATATATATATATATATATATATATATATATATATATATTTTATATTAGATAATAGCTTTCAGATATAAAATGATCGGAAAAAAGTAAGGAAAAATCATCTTGCTTGTTCCTTCCGCCATCTTTATTACATAGGGGAGATAAAAAAGAAACACGATAACCTACTACCTATTAAACAGGATTAATAATCCTGACAAGATTATTAGAGACGTCTCTATTAATCCTGGCAGGTATGAGACCTAAAGTGTTTGAAGAGATGTTCGAACGTGTGAACGGGGTATTCGGTTGTCGAACATGCTCCTCGAACGGTTCGAGGAAAGTCTTGTTCACGAACTTCACGCCTGACTTTTGTGGGCAGGGCTTCATTGTCCACAAACCTTATGCATTTGACTCCACCTCTTCGAACCGTTAGACAAGCAGGTTCGTCAATGATCGACTGCGTAAACCCCGCTTAAGATGGTTGGAAACAATACTAGGCCAGATGAACCTAAAAGCAGCCAAAGTGAAAAAAAAAAGAAAAAAAAAT
>NC_090725.1:50332391-50409891 GCF_036898095.1 Palaemon carinicauda | reverse complement strand
GCTTTTATTGTAACTACCAGTTATTGGAACCGATGTTTTTAATGTTAAACGTTTTCTGATTTCTTACCATATACAAATCCTTGATTATGTAAAACAGACGTAACTTATGTAGCTGGTGGAAATGAGTAATCTCTCATTTTAGCCGTTAGAAAGCACATTCGATTAAGTAACAAGTAAAAAGTATGCTACTTATCAGAACAACCTAGAAAGCAATCTATCTATACGGCCGATCATGGACAAGGTTGAAGCACATATTATATAATTCCAACCCGAGCTTATGAGGTATTTTGGATCTGATATCTCAATTTAAGGAAATACGTTTGAATTAGGTTCAAACCTACATTAGTCTCATGTTGCCTCTTGCAAGGGATGATTAGCTTTCGCCGATTGACATGTATAATAAATAGCAATGCATTGGTCCTATTCTATTATCATGAATGCATAGTTATTTGGGTTTTCTTTGGCAGAGCCGAGATGTAAACTGATTTATTTACAAACCGTGAATAGAGCACAAAATTGCCATGTTTTTTGGCGCCAAAAGTGTAGACCATGACCGCATAAAAAAACAAGTATTTGTTACCAATGATGATATATTTCAATACATAAACCTAATAATCAGGAACACGTTATTCATTTGTATGTCACCTCTTCATAATTTTCCTTTATACTTTACGAGTTATTTATAACTTCTTCAACAAACTTCGTTATTATCTAAAACGTAAAACTTGACTCAAGTTTTATAGCCACAATTTTCCATGCTTAATTTTGAGGAGATGTTTTATTTACCATATTATAAACAATAACAATAAATAACGCGTTGTTCAATTGTATTTTCATAAGATTATTATTTAGTTAATGCATTCGTCACTACTGCAACCTGTCGGGAAGAAACCGCTCTCTCACTCCGCCACTCGCTAACTCTCGGCTTTCCTCGCCGGTAATTATTCAACAGTTAATTTTCTAGAAGATATATTTTATTAACCATTTTACAAATCATAACAATAAAATCGCGTTGTTCAATTGTATTTTCATTAGATTATTATTTAGTTAATGTACTCCACTACTGTAACCTGTCGGGAAGAAACCACCTCTCTCTCTTACTTACCCTTGGCTTTCCTCACCCGGTGTCCGGTGATTCTTCAACAGTTACAGTTGTGAAGAGTGTTTGGTTGGACGTGATCGGCCGTGTCTCTGTTCTTCGTCAATTGATTTTAGTCGCATTTTGTGGTCCTATTGAATTAATCTGTAAGTAAAGAGTATGAAAATATTTTTTTTTAATAACTCGTGAAATTGTATTAATAAGTATTATATATATGTCGGATATGAAGCTTCCGGCCAACGAAATGCTAGCCTGAGAATGGACAGTTTATGTTATTTGCATAAAACGCTTCTTTTTGAATAGGTGTAGCCTCAATGAGGTGGGTGTTTTTTTTTTATAGTTTGTAGAATATTTCTTACTGAAGTTTTTTAAATTAGTTCTTAATGTATGAAAATAAAAAAACACTATGATTGATAAACTTCGAAGGCTTTGCTCGGCCTAGTGACAAAGAAAAAAAAACAATCGTTTTGATAAATGAAGTTTAATGTAGGCTTCTTTTGGGGAAATTTATTATACGTTATGAATACAATTTAGTTTTGCATTGTACTAACTTATGCATTAATTATGCGTCCATAGTTAATTACAATTCGTTTGCGGTTTTCTTTTTTACTTTTCTGCCATTGCCTTTTTACATAATGAGTTATTTATAACACTTATTACCCCTAGTATCTATATGGTAAAACTTTACATAGGTTTGATAACCCCAATTTTCTAGGCTTATAAGAGATATATTTAATTAATGAATGATTAGGTTGCTTTGAACCATAATCTGTCCTTCCCTTTATAGCGTTATTTACTGTTTTACTAACCCTGGGAATGTTTAGTTAGTGTTTTTAATTTTGTTATTGAAAATCAATTTTCAATTCATAAATTTTGAAATTATATTTTGTAAATTTATTTAAATTTCTAGGCATATGTAGGATGCCAGAGAACTTCAAACCAATCAATCAATCAATCTAGGCCTATGTTCAGTATTTCATTTTATAGTCTTTAATGGTTTGAGATCTTGTACTGTATTTTTTTCTATCTTATCTAAAGTATTTAGATTTCTTATAAAAGACTTAAGATAATGTTAAACTTAAGTTGGCATCTATTTTTCATACATACTTTCCTCTGTTTTTCGTTTATTTTTTTGTACTGTAAAGTGCGGCTATAGATATTTTTCTTCATTCAACTTTTATTCTCTTAAATGGTATTTACAGTAATCATTTTACTTCTTTGATAAAGAGGAGGAGCATTTTATTGATAGTTATTCAAGTCTTGGGGAGTTAGTTGTTGCCCGCTGTCCCTCGTTTATTTGGTGTTGGCCGAATCTGTGAACAAGAATCCACACACTCACACACACACACACACACACACACACACACACACATATATATATATATATATATATATATATATTCATTTGTCTCACCCACTTCACTTGTTAACGTTTATACTGGTTTTTTTTTTTTTTTTTTGAAATATGGTTTCATTATTCTTTTGGTTAATTATTAATTACGAATATCGCTTCGCGTATGAAGTTATATTTATAGTAATTTTAGCATTCATCATCATCATCAGCACCAGCCGTTACTAATCCACTGCTGAACAAAGGCCTCAGACATGATCTTCCACTGACGTCTGTTTATGGTCTTGTTATGCCAGTCCATAACTGCAAATTTTCCAAGTTCGTCAAACCATCGTGTTTCCCACTGCTTCGTTTGCACTTTCGAGGGACCCATTCCGTTTAACCGTTTTCCTTAATGTCTCTATTATTCGTGATTCTAATTGTATGTCCCAACGATTATTTCTTGTGTTACATGTTAGAATATCCTCTTCTTTGGTTTCTCTTATCCATATTGGTCTTTTTCTGTCTCTTGGTGTTTATTCCCATCATCATTCTTTCCAAAGCTTATTGAGTTGCAACTAGCTTGTGTTCTATGTATGTGTGCGTGTATGTGTGTTTTGTGTATGTATGTATGACATTTATGAGTAAATGCCCATACAGCTCTGTGTCAGTCTATCCTCTTCGCTTAATAGCATTTATGCCATTTTATTTATTTTTATTTGAATATGGTTTCATTTATTCTTTTGCTTGATTGTTAATTATATATGTTTCGCGTAAGAACAATTATATGTATAGTGCTTTTATTATATACTGTAGATGTGTTAGGTCGCTAGGTTGTGTGTATTCAACAATAAACCACGGGAAAAAATACATTTCAGTGTCACAAACAACCTTTAACTGGCGAAGCGTGGATGAGCCAATGGTGAAGTAAAACTTTCTCATTATCCACTTGATAAAACCATACAAAATTTTTATCGTTATGGATCTAACCCCTTGCACAACTGCTTGCTTTCATATTTGTCCATCCCTTGTTGGCAATACCTTTTTTTAAATATATTTGTTACTCGTTTTGTACTTCCAAGCACTCGGTCTTTAAACATTTAAAGCTGTCACTTCACTCTGCATCACTAAACCACCCCGTAATACTTTTTATCTATTTCTATTATAGCTAATCTCGTTATTGCCTTTAGATACCTCCACTTTCTTAAACCTATCTATTCTGCTTATACAGCATACTTTTGCTGCTCTTAACCGCCTTAACCCTTGTTGTCTTAACTTTCGATTGACCGTACACACTCATCATCATCATCTGTATCAGCCATTACTAGTCCACTGCAGAACAAATACCTCAGACATGTCTTTCCACTTGCTTCTGTTTATGGTATTTCTATGCCAATTACACTCGCAAACTTACGTAGTTCGTCAATCCATCGTCTTCTCTTCCTTCCCCCATTTTCTTTGCAATCTCTAATGATCCGTTCTGTTATTCTCAATGTCCATCTAATATCAGACATTTTCATCATATGTCCAATAGTTCAATCCGTAGTCGTTATCCATTCTTACCTTGGCCCTTCCCAACCTGTTACTCATCCTATGACTTCCCTCCTTTTTTCTCATATGTAGCTCTCTTTCTCTTTCTCTCTCTCTCTCTCTCTCTCTCTCTCTCTCTCTCTACTTGATACATTATTTTTACCCATCACATGACTTCCCTCCTTTTTTCTCATATGTAGCTCTCTCTCTCTCTCTCTCTCTCTCTCTCTCTCTCTCTCTCTCTCTCTCTCTCTCTCTCTCTCTCTCTCTCTACTTGATACATTATTTTTGCCCATCACATGGAAACATCCGTGATTTATGTATTTTCTATACGGGTAATATACGCATAAAACTATCATCAGTAGGTCTTCGTGTTTATTTATCCATCTTTATTTTCCATGATTTCCTGTACCTTCGACTTGCTACTTATCTATCACCCTTCCGGCGAAATATTCTTCTTCCTTCCTTTGCACATGTCCCAAGTATCTCAGTGACACACACAATCACAAGCACATGCGCACAAACACAGTCACACACACGCGCACACTCACTGACTCGCCACCACCATCATCTTCATCATCATCATCAGCCGTTACCAGTCCACTGTAGAACAAAGGCCACGGATATGTCCTTAGACTTAGACTTATTATTATTATTATTATTATTATTATTATTATTATTATTATTATTATTATTATTATTATTAGCAGCTAAGTTACTACCCTAATTAGAAAAAGTGGGTTACAATAATGCCAAGGGCTCTTAGCAAGGAAAAATAGCCAGTGAGGAAAGGAAATAAACTATATGAGAAGAAATGGTCAATAAGAATGAAATATTTTAAAACCAGTAATAACATTAAAACGGATCTTTCATGTATAAACTATAAGAGACATGTGAGACCGTTCAACATAGAAGCATTTGCTGCAAGTTTGAACTTTCGAAGTTCTACCGTATCAACTACCCGATTAGGAAGATCATTCCACAACTTGGTCACAGCTGTTTATGGTCTTTCAGTGTGTGTGTATGTTGAATGAATATTTATGAAGCCATGTAAAGGAAAATTATTATAAACTTATTCGAGCTACAGTAGTACTTTAGGTTGGTTTAAGGCATTCCTTGCTTAGTGCATGACAGTGTTTCTTTCTTAGCACCACGTGTAGGCGCTAGTACTATCATCTTGGACATCGTTAGACTCTTGTTTAACTATGCTAGTAAGACTATTATATTTGGCTCTTAAGTCTCATTTTCCTTTTTCGTGACTTGGAGACATAGTTGATGGCTGTAACTTATTAGTGTGAGTATTATCAGAATAATGTGCGTATATATCATCACTATTGTCTCTTTAAATTAAAGGAGTCTATGCTTTAAATAAGCTTTTTTTTCTTTCATTATTAATTAAACTAAAATATAAGGTACAAAATATCGGGAACTTGGACAGCAGTCATTAATGCCTGACCAAGAAAATGAGTAATGAAAATACGTAATTTCTACATATATAAGGCACAAACACACACACTACATATATATATATATATATATATATATATATATATATATATATATAAATATATATATATATATATATATATATATATAATGCCTATATATGTTATATATATGTATGTATATAATGCGTAAACTGTATATATATATATATATATATATATATATATATATATATATATATATATATATATATATATATATGTGTGTATGTATGTATATATATTATATATATATATATATATATATATATATATATATATATATATATATATATATAACCATAACCAAGCCGTTGATAGTCCACTGCAAGTCAAAGGCTTCAGACATGTCACCCCTTTCCCGCCTGTTTATGGTTTTTCTATGCCATTCTATAGGCCTACGTATAAATTTTCTTAACTTATCAACCCATTGCCTTCTCTTCCTTCCCCTGCTTCGTTTGCAATCTCTAGGCACCCATCTGTCATTCCTTTTGTCCATCTATTATTTGTCATTCCCATTATATGTCCTGCCAATGTCCAATGTTTATTATCCCGCCTTGTATCTTAAGAAGTTCAACCCCATTACACAACATATTTGATTCCTGTTTTCAAATCTTCAATATCATCATATTGAAGCACAAGATTACTGTGTATTATGTTAGGGAATCTTTTTAACTAATCTTCAAATTCCGTTTTAGCTTTCAATAAGAAAGCTATCGAACTAGAAGTTGTAAAACTGAAGCTATTACCTATTTCTATCAATTCATCATCATTATTATCATCACCATCATCTCATGCACCTATTGACTTAAAGGGCCTCGGTTCGATTTCGTCAGTCGTCTCGGTCTTGAGCTTTTTAAACTTCCCATTCATCCTCTCCCACTTCACGCTTCATAGTCCTCAGCCATGTAGGCCTGGGTTTTCCAACTCTTCTAGTGTCTTGTGGAGCCCAATTGAAAGTTTGGTGAACTAATGTCTTGGGGAGTGCGAAGAGATTGGCCAAACCATCTTCATCTGCCCCTCACCATGATCTCATCCACATATGGCACTCGAGTGATCTCTCTTTTAGTTTCATTTCTAATCCTTTCCTGCCATTACCTCCCAATATTCCTCTGATGGCATTGTTCTCAAATCTACAAAATCTGTTGGATATTGTTTCATTGTCATACCACAACTCATGTCCTTACAGTAACAATTGATCACACTAAACTGATATATTGCCTGATTTTTATATGTAATTTCAGGCGATTTGATTTCCAAATTTTACTAACCTAGCCATTGTCTTTTATGCTTTTTTTCAATCTTTCATTAAACTCAAATTCTAAAGATCCAGTATTAGAGATTACAGATCCTAAATGTTTAAATTAAGAAAAGCGATACTTTGGAAAGGCCGATAAGTAATATAATATGTATTCTTTGTTTATTTTTTTCATATCTAAAACTGATTCGTGGTTGAATATTAACATTCCATGTCTTATCCTTACTTTACTTTAACGGCTGTTTGCCTGGTCCTATCCCACAGGAGAACCCTGTGCCTTACAGGACCTATAAGATCTGTGTATCTTATACATTTTTCAGGTATTTAGCGTATCACAGCCTATTGCGTGTTTATTGCCAAATCCACATATTCAAAGCACTTGGAAAACAAGAAAATCCCCAGTTTCTTCTTGAAATCATTAATATGTTCTTTCTGTTTTAGTTGTATTTGATGTACCTACAGTAGTTGAGTTTTGCACATAAATTGTTGTTATGACAAACCTATTGTAGTTTTAAACACAAAATGTTGCGTTTTGTCAGAAACAATGTGTGTAGCTTTACATACACAATGTGTTTCTTTTAGCAGAAAAAAAAAGCATTGAGGTTGAAAAGGCAGGTGATCTGAAAATTTATTGAAAAGCTGGTAGTGTAAGACTAGAGTACTTATATACAGTATAATACACGCATATATATATATATATATATATATATATATATATATATATATATATATATATATATATTATATATATATATATATATACACACACACACACACACACACACACATATATATATATATATATATATATATATATATATATATATAATGTGTGTGTGAACTCTATGTAAGACTATGTGGACAAACTAAGCAGTTTAACTCCCCAAGAGCTATGAATTCTTAAAATATGTGTAGCATATTAACGTTTGATTCTCTTATCTAGCGAGGAGAAACCATTTATTTTCGTATCTTTACTGCCGTTATGACGAGAGCTATGGGGATAAAATATAATTTTCTTTAGTTCGTATTTATTTAATTGTTTATTATTTTTACTCTGAAAAAAAGAATATCAGTAGAAATATATACATTTCGTCCAAAGGAATATCAGCGTCTAGAAAGTTATCAGTTCAAGGTTTCTATGTTATTAGAGATTCTGGTGTGAGTTGCCGAAAAATGAGAAGTAGGCTTTTCTTTGGGGTGAGCTTAAATGGTAATATTTTAAAAGATTGTTTTTCTAACACTAATTGATAAGTGTAAGAAGAATTCTTTGGCTATGAAAGGTGGAGTCTTGAAGTGGTTATGAAGGTCACAAAGTCACCGTCTGTAAAAGGTTGGACTGGAACACTACTTACTTTTGCTTTTACTTTTAGAGGTTTATTTCTCGCCCTCCATCAGACACTACTGTTCAGGCGAGCCTGATGTGTGAAAATAATTTCTTTCCAGTTTATATTTTGCTCTGTATCTTTTCAGTTATTCGCTAGCATTTGTATTCAGGCTTAATCATTTTCTGATCACTATTATAACACTTTCCAAACAGATAAGTCTTCAGGTTTTCCTTGAAAGCTGCCACATTTTTGCTATTCTTGACATCAAGTGGAAGGTCGTTGAAGAATCTCGGTGCAGCATAAACAAAACGTTCTTCCTCCTACTGCATAATTCACACTAATTTCGAATAGTCTATATGGGTCATCAGCCTGTCTAACTATTGAGGTGTATCAGTCAAGTAGAAAGAAATGACGGCAGTATGTTGGTGAGAAGTTCTATAATTCAAAAGTATTGGAGAGAAGAGAAAGGGTTTAGCACATCGTTTTGAAAGACGATATAAACGGTCCAATAGGCCTATGTATATTGGGGTTCCACTCCCTGCTCATGAGTGTTTTGATATCAGTTCCGGTGTCTGACAGCTGCCGTAAAATTTATTTGCTAATTATTTCAATATGTGGTCTTCTTATCTCGTCCCACCACTAGCAAAAAAGAAGAAGAAAAAAAAAAGACTGGCGCACTGAAAAATCGAGTTTTATATGCACACACATTTATAGATGACGCCCACTGAGTAATTCATTTTGAGATGTCAACGAAAAATATCATCAAAAATTTTTGTAACCACAAGAGGATCAGCATCATCAGCAATTAATTCTGTTATAACCACGAAAAGTGATAGTATCAAGACTTCTTATTTTGTAAACTCTTTTGGCAGTTATATTTTTTTTTGACGATTTTAAACTTATTGTTTTAAAGAACGAGACCACGTCTCACCTTGATAGGCATAGAAGAGGCCTCGGAACTTCATCGTCTTACTGAGGTTAGGCGGCAAGATGACGCTAGAAAGACACATAATTCCAATAAAAGTAAATAGACAAAAAGAAAAAAAAAACATTTTGGTCTTTCATTTAGTATGACGCAACCATTATTAGTACAGGCATGTTAAGTTAGGAATAGCTTTCATTAAAAGTTAGCTAACTATGGGTGAATATGTGTAGGTTGTAAAGAAATACTTTAGAACAAATTTTGGAAACGTAAATTTTGCTTCATGGGTATAGCCTAAGGTGCCATAAATAGTCCTTTTGATATAATTGACCGTTAACATTATGTCAATATATAAGTTTTCTGTAAGTCTTTAAAGTTCTAACTTTGATATTAAAACGTCTTATGAAAAGAGGCTATAGTTATAACTATTGATGGAATTATGACAGTATTTGCGCTTAGTCCTCACTTTGAGGCAAGCAAGCATACATGAAGCATGAGACCTGGCGAGACCTGGAGCTTAGTCGCCTTCCAAACTTGGCGCATTGCCAACTTTAAGTTCACGGGACCTCTTGCACAGACTATTGGTGTATCGAATTAGCAATAAAATAAAAAGCTTGATTCCTATTTGCTTATTGGAATTTTTTTTTTCCTGTACTCGTACAAGACCTATAGGCCTACAATGCTATTGCTGTATTTGCATGTCCTGACGATCTGTAGTCCTATTTTGGTATTGTTTTGGTTGTTACATTTAGGTAAGTAATATATATATATATATATATATATATATATATATATATATATATATATATATATATATATATATATTAACTTTTAGCATATATATATATATATATATATATATATATATATATATATATATATATATATATATATATTAACTTTTAGCTTGTTGAACGGTCTTTTAGCTCAATTGTGGTGCGTTAACTCCTCTGATATCATGGCTTTTACACGCTTCAATATACCTGTTATTGGAGCATTTTCTCTAATAGAGCATAATGTTATCTGTGGTGTGGATGGACTGTGGAACTGGACTTGCTGTCTGTCCAATTTACTTCCATATACGATTAAAACTGAGGTTGGCATCTAAATTAAACGATACTATTTTTTTTTTTTTTGAAGTAGTACTACTACTTAGTAAAACACCATTTAGGCAACGTAGTCAGTATGGCATTTTTTAAAGATGTGATATCTATTTCAATTCTGTAATACAAATTATATGATTAATCTTTTATAGTTTTACTACCACAATGGTAATAAAACTGTAAAGAAAACATTTTGACGTTTACAAAACCCATTGTGTATGTCCTGGGAAAGTTTCAGAACTCAAAGATTGCTTTTCCATAATGAGATAGTCTTGCATACAGTATCCTTAGGAGTAGTTTCTTTTCGGGTAGGGTTTCATATTCACGATTATTTATTCCGTTCATAAACAAGCAAATAGTTGCATTTGGATGAGGGTTTCAAACGTTTCTTTCAGAACTTTCACTTCCATTAGTTCTGTTCTCTTGCTTGAGGGTACACTCGGGCACACTATTCTATCTAATTTCTCTTCCTCTTGTTTTGTTAAAGTTTTTATCGTTTATTTAGGAAATATTTATTTTAATGTTGTTACTGTTCTTGAAATACTTTATTTTTCTTTTCCTTTACTCACTGGGCTATTTTCCTTGTTGTGGCCCCCGGGCTTATACCATCCTGATTTTCCAACTAGGATTGTAGCTTAGCAAGTAATAATAATAATAATAATAATAATACTAATAATAATAATAATAATAATAATAATAATAATAATTAAGAAAGTAATGCGATAGGATATACTAGACAGCATATCGTCGCTTTAAACCAAACATTCTCTTTAGTAACAAACATTAAAATACAGTAAAAAAAAATAATGATAATAATAACAATAACAATAATCTTTTCCTGACCTCTGCTGTGCTTTCCTTTCCACGAGTTGTTCAGGTGAAGGATTATTTCATAAAGTTTAATTGTGCAATTTAACGTACTGTATTTTGCTTTACAACGTTATTCCGTTATATTTCAATATCTTTGTGAGCTGTGCAAAATAACCTGCAATATTGTTAGTTTAGAAAAACACGGCCAGAGTTAGGGAAAAAAGGTAATTTTTTTTAGGTTTGACACATCATCATGGAGAAAAGATATATATATATATATATATATATATATATATATATATATATATATATATATATAAAGGACGTTAAAGCTGAAACGAAGTAGAGTTTCTATAGAAATCATGTCTTGTAGACTAAAAGATTACATACCAAGATAACTTTCCAAACTTAATTACACCTATGTTGGTATATTTTATTTTGATGTCATTATTATCTGCACTTGAATAACAGTAGGACTTATTACATTCTAAGCCTCTAGGCGCCGATAGTCCTGTAAGACGTGGTGCCGAAAGTCCTGTAAGACGTGGTGCCGAGAGGTTAACAGAGCGAGACGCTGAACGTTCTAAAAGACGTGGTGCTGAGCGTCCTGGTGTCAGAAGAGACTCTTCTTGTTGTAAGGTGTCTTGTAAGACGTTGTCAAACGTCTTGGCAGAGCATTCTTACAATCATATTTAGAATTTAACGCCGTCTAGGTTTGTAGGTTTTTCCTCTTTTTCATTTGGATTCTTTCTCCATGCCCTGTGCTGTTAATTTATAGAACACAGTACAGTTAGTTTGGCTAAGTTTTTGTGTTGTTTTTTTTTTATCTACGAAAGATGTCTTGTAGTATTGGATATTTTGAAAATCTTTTATTAAAATTATTATTATTGTTGTTGTTGTTGTTGTTGTTGTTGTTGTTATTATTATTTGCTAAGCTACAACCTTAGTTGGAAAAGCAGGATACTATAAGCCCAAAGGTTCAACGGAAAATAGCCCAACGAGGAAAGGAATTACGAAAAAACTACAGAAGTTTAAGAATAATAACAACATTAAAATAAATTTTTCACATTTAAAAATAACAAGAGGATAACACCTTCAAAATAACACGAGAAAGAGAAACAAGATTGAATAGTGTGCCTTAAGCAATGATCTCTAACTCAAGACAGTGGAGGACCATGGTCCCGAGGCTAGAATTTCTGCAATGCTCATTTTACAGTAGTTGCTGTGACGATTTTTTTATTTAATTAGTCCCGTGGAAATTTATATAATCCATTTCTATACATAACAGTAAAAATGGATAAGAATTGTCTTTACCTGCCCCATGTCTGTAAATAGAAGACTAAAACTTTATGGACTACAGTGAAAAGGGAAAAGTAAAAGACTTATAACTTTGGAAATATTACCAACGGGAAGAATATCCCAGAGGTTTGGCAAAAGGGGATAAACGTGTTTTTTTTTCTTTTAAGTTTAGGTAAATCTTTATAATGGGTTATGATGGAAATAACATTGTTGGAAGCAATTTTTGTGTATTTTTTTATTTCCTAGTCATTCCCATGCGTCTAGTGAAGGGAACTCGAGATGCTATGAAATGAATGATCTCCTTAGCATAGTACTGCATTGATATAACAAGATTCATTGGATTAGATATTGAATATTTCAGTTTGATAAACGAGGAAAAATAGTTTTCGCTTATGTGGACCGTAGTTAACGAAATTATTTCCACAAAAAGAAGTGGTTTCTGTGCGTAAGATATTTTGTTATTTTGATTAAGGGTATTATCGAGGGATTGGTTTGATATTAAATGAAGAAAAAATATTCTCATGTTAGTTTTGTGTATAACTCAAATGGCTATAAAGACGTCGATAATTGGTGTGGTTGTGATAGCAATATAATTGTCAATGGCAATTGGTCTGTCAGTTGTTACTAGTTTAGTACCATCATTCTAGTTCGTGTGCATATGAGGCATGTTCATGTTTCCTTTGGCATTTATTATTATTATTATTATTATTATTATTATTAGCTAAGCTACAACCCTAGTTATAAAAGCAGGATGCTATAAACCCAAGGGCTTCAACAGAAAAAAATAGCCCATTGAGGAAAGGAAATAAGGAAATTGATTAGGTGCAATAGAAATAATTTCAAGAAGAGTAACAGCATTAGAATGATTCTCTAATAAATAAACTAAAAAAAAGAGCTTTATGTCAGCCGTTTCAACATAAAATACATTCTTTGCAAGTTTGAACTTTAGTAGCTTGTCCTGTTGGGCCTCCCCCCAACTCCCCCATCCAGAGCGAGTTGGTGGTGGTTCGTTGAGGTTTCCAACTTCCCCCTTTCCCAAGTTCGTTACGATGTTGCCACTTTCATATCAATTGCTCAATAAAAAACTGTCTGGATCTATACAGCTCTACGGTAAGATTAGATTAGGTTTTCATTATGATAATACTTTAATTCTTGTGTGTATTTTTTTTTCTGAGAGTTTGCTGTACAACTTTCAAATATATCCCAATTTTATTGAGACATTTTGTGTCAATATAATAACGGGCGGAAGAGAAACCTCTAGATTTGATTCAACTAGTCACAGTGTGCTCTCTTTAATGATCATAATAGATATCGAGATGGCAATTGTGAGGTTATGAATGGGGGATACAATCACCGTAAAATATGCAAATAATTATTTTATAAATCAGTGGTGATATATATTATAATACGGTGGGGGAGCTGTTCCTTTAGAAAGTTTTCAACTAGACTCATTTTCCAATGCAAAGTGTAGGCTACTTGCCTAGCTGTAACGTTTGATTATGAACACTTTATTTTTAAACATTTATGTTCATACTTTAGAACAGGTAATGGTTTTTATTTCAATACATGTACTTGAATGATTATTGTCGAGTTATTTTGATCAAGTAGTGGAAACAGTGAATATGGGACTATTTCCGTGTTATGACGTTGCTGAGGTATCTAAACTGGTAGTGATATTGAATAATTGAATAGAAAAATATGTTGTGATTGTATTGAAGAAGGTTTGGATGGCTAGACTAATATTGCGGCATGCTCCCAGTTTCCTGACATTATATGTAATTTATAATGCTGTGCTAAATTGTTTTATTGTGGAAATTTTAACAAAACTATGTTAACTTTACTTCGAACTTTCTTTTTTGAAAGTGCATACAATATTGGCAACAGTTGTATTTTGCATTAGGCCTCCGTTAGCCTATTTCTCGAGATGACATTTAAACCATTCCATGCATTTGTATACGGTTATTTAAATATTGATTTAATCTTTTTATGTTAGTTTGATCTTTTCATCTTAAAATTACCGTGGTGTTTGTTTTATATAATACTATTAATTGATGTTTATATAGAAACTCTTACAACCTAAAGAGGAAATAGTTACTAAGACTAGGCCTATCAGCATAGCTTATTCTGTTCAGCTGTCATGATTTCACGTTGACTTTTGCTGAATATTTTCATGTTGAAGCGACTGATATAAGGCTCTTCATGGTTTATATATGAAAGATCTATTTGAATGTTGTTGCTGTTCTTAGAATGTTTATTTCTTTATTTCCTTTCCTCACTCTTCTTTATTCCCATGTTGGAACCCTTGGGCTTATAGTATCATCATTTTCTAAGTAGAGTTTTAGCTTAGCTTGTAATAATAATAATAATAATAATAATAATAATAATAATAATAATAACAGTGCAGGCATCCTCAGTCAATTTTATTCTAGTGGGTCAATTTGTAATTGATAATTCTAACATCTATTTTAATCTACCTAAGAGAGTCTGTTTCCATGATCAGCTTATATTTAGTTAAACCTATTTTTTTTTCATATATCTTTCATGTTACTTTTACTAGATCCTCACCATACTGACATTTCCTCTCTGTTTTGTTAACGATGGCCCTTTTTCTTAGAATCAAAATCACATAGCCCTAGAATTGAGATTTTATAGATTTTTTTTTTTCAGAAAAACTAATTGTGACTTTTAAAGTGTTATCCCCGTTAGACCTTGATAAAGCGTAGGCTATATATATATATATATATATATATATATATATATATATATATATATACATATATATACTGTATATATATAAAACCATAGCCAAGCCGTTGATAGTCCACTGCAAGTCAAAGGCCTCAGACATGTCACCCCTTTCCCGCCTGTTTATGGTTTTTCTATGCCAGTCTGTAGGCCTACGTATAAATTTTCTTAGCTTATCAACCCATCGCCTTCTCTTCCTTCCCCTGCTTCGTTTGCAATCTCTAGGAACCCATCTGGCATTCCTTTTGTCCATCTATTATTTGTCATTCCCATTATATGTCCTGCCAATGTCCAATGTTTATTATCCTGCCTTGTATCTTGAGAAGTTCAACCCCATTACACAACATATTTGATTCCTGTTTTCAAATCTTCAATATCGTCATATTGAAGCACATGATTACTGTGTATCATGTTAGGGAATCTTTTTAACTAATCTGTTCAAATTCCGTTTTAGCTTTCAGTAAGAAAGCTATCGAACTAAAAGTTGTAAAACTGAAGCTATTTCTTATTTCTGTCTATTCATCATCATTATTATCATCACCATCATTATCATTATCATCACCGTCATCTCATGCACCTATTGACTTTAAGGGCCTCGGTTCGGTTTCGTCAGTCGTCTGTCTTGAGCTTTTTAAACTTCTCATTCATCCTCTCCCACTTCACGCTTCATAGTCCTCAGCCATGTAGTCCTGGGTTTTACAACTCTTCTAGTGTCTTGTGGAGCCCAATTGAAAGTTTGGTGAACTAATGTCTTTGGGAGTGCGAAGAGATTGGCCAAACCATCTTCATCTGCCCCTCATCATGATCTCATGCACATATGGCACTCGAGTAATCTCTTATAGTTTCATTTCTATTCCTTTCCTGCCATTACCTCCCAATATTCCTCCGATGGCATTGTTCTCAAATCTACAAAATCTGTTGGATATTGTTTCATTGTCATACCACATCTCATGTCCTTACAGTAACACTTGATCACACTAAACTGGTATATTGCCTGATTTTTATATGTAATTTAAGGTGATTTGATTTCCAAATTTTACTTAACCTAGCCATTGTCTTATATGCTTTTTTTTTCAATCTTTCATTAAACTCAAATTCTAAAGATCCAATATTAGAGATTATAGTTCCTAAATATTTAAATTAAGGAAAGCAATACTTTGGATTTGGATAGGCCGATAAGTAATATAATATGTATTCTTCGGTTTTTTTTTATATCTAAAACTGATTCATGGTTGAATATTAACATTCTATGTCTTATCCTTACTTTACTTTAACGGCTGTTTTCCTGGTCCTATCACACAGGACCTACGAGATCTGTTTATCGTATACATTTTTCAGGTATTTAGTGTATCACAGCCTATTGCGTGTTTATTGCCTAATCCACATAATCAAAGCACTTGGAAAACAAGAAAATCCCCAGTTTCTTCATGAAATCATTAATATATTCTTTCTTTTTTAGTTATATTTGATGTACCTACAGTAGTTGAGTTTTGCACATAAATTGTTATGACAAACCTATTGTAGTTTTAAACACAGAAAATCCTGCGTTTTGTCAGAAACAATGTGTGTAGCTTTACATACACAATGTGTTTGTTTTGGCAGAAAAAAAAGCATTGAGGTTGAAAAGGCAGGTGATCTGAAAATTTATCGAAAAGTATCCGTTTCCTTTTTGAATCATGACATTATATAAGTAAGAAAGCTGGTAGTGTAAGACTAGAGTACTTATATACAGTATAATACATATATATATATATATATATATATATATATATATATATATATATATATATATATATATATATATATATATATATAATGTGTGTGTGAACTCTATGTAAGACTATGTGGACAAACTAAGCAGTTTAACTCCCCAAGAGCTATGCATATTTACGTTTGATTCTATATCTAGCGAGGAGAATCCATTTATTTTCGTATCTTTACTGCCGTTATGACGAGAGCAATGGGGATAAAATATAATTTTCTTTAGTTCGTATTCATGTAATTGTTTATTATTTTTACTCTGAAAAAAGAATATCGGTAGAAATATATACATTTCGTCCAAAGGAATATCAGCGTCTAGAAAGTTATCAGTTCAAGGTTTCTGGGATTCTGGTGTGAGTTGCCGAAAAATGACAAGTAGGCTTTTCTTTAGGGTGAGCTTAAATGGTAATATTTTAAGAGGTTGTTTTTCTAACACTAATTGACAAGTGTAAGAAGAATTCTTTGGCTATGAAAGGTGGAGTCTCGAAGTGGTTATGAAGGTCACAAAGTCACCGTCTGTAAAAGGTTGGACTGGAACACTACTTACGTTTGCTTTTACTTTTAGAGGTTTATTTCTCGCCCTCCATCAGACACTACTGTTCAGGCGGGCCTTGGTGTGTGAAAGTAATTTCTTTCCAGTTTATATTTTGCTCTGTATCTTTTCAGTTATTCGCTAGCATTTGTATTCAGTCATAATAGTTTTCAGATCACTATTATAACACTTTCCAAACAGAAAAGTCTTCAGGTTTTTCTTGAAAGCTGCCACATTTTTGCTATTCTTGACATCAAGTGGAAGGTCGTTGAAGAGTCTCGGTGCAGCATAACAAAACGTTCTTCCTCCTACAGTATGATTTACACTAATTTCGAATAGTCTATATGGGTCATCAGCATGTTTAACTATTGAGGTGTATCAGTCAAGTAGAAAGAAATGACGGCAGTATGTTAGTGAGAAGTTCCATAATTCAAAATTATTGGAGAGAAGAGAAAGGGTTTAGCACGTCGTTTTGAAAGACGATATAAACGGTCCAATAGGCCTATGTATATTGGGGTTCCACTCCCTGCTCATGAGTGTTTTTTATGTCAGTTCCGTTGTCTGACAGCTGCCGTAAAATTTATTTGCTAATTATTTCAATATGTGGTCTTATCTCGTCCCATCACTAGCAAAAAAAGAAAGAAAAAAAAAAGACTGGCGCACTGAAGAATCGAGTTTTATATGCATACGCATATGACGCCCACTGAGTAATTCATTTTGAGTTGTAAACGAAAAATATAAAAAGTTTTTGTAGCCACGAGGATCAGTATCATCAGCAATTAATTCTGTTATAACCACGAAAAGTGATAATATCAATACTTCTTATTTTGTAAACTTTTTCGCAGTGTTATAATTTTTTTGACGATTTTAAACTTATTGTTTTAAAGAACGAGACCACGTCTCACCTTGATAAGCACAGAAGAGGCCTCGGAACTTCATCGTCTACTGAGGTTAGGCGGCTAGATGACGCTAGAAAGACACAATTCCAATAAAAGTAAATAGATAAAAAAAAATAAAAATTTGGTCTTTCATTTAGTATGACGCAACCATTATTGGTACAGGCATGTTACGTTAGCAATAGATTTAATTAAAAGTTAGCTAACTATGGGCATGTGTTAGGTTGTAAAGAAATACTTTAGAACAAATTTTGGAAACGTAAATTTTGCTTCATGGGTATAGCCTACGGTGCCATAAATAGTCCTTTTTATATAATCGACCGTTAACATTATGTCAATATATAAGTTTTCTGTAAGTCCATAAATAGTCCTTTTTATATAATCGACCGTTAACATTATGTCAATATACAAGTTTTATGTAAGTCTTTAAAGTTCTAACTTTGATATTAAAACGTCTTATGAAAAGATGATATAGTTATAACTATTGATGGAATTAAGACAGTATTTATGCTTAGCCCTCACTTTGAGGCAAGCAAGCATACGTGAGGCGTGAGACCTGGTGCTCAGTCGCCTTCCAAACTTGGCACATTGCCAACTTTAAATTCACGGGACCTTTTGCACAGACTATTAGTGTATCAAATTAGCAATAAAATAAAAAGCTTGATTCCTATTTGCTTATTGGAATTTTTTTTCATGTACTCGTGCAAGACCCATAGGCCTACAATGCTATTGCTATATTTGCATGTCCTGACGATCTGTAGTCCTATTTTGGTATTGTTTTAGTTGTTACATTTAGGTTGAAGTTCCGAGGAAGTTATATATATATATATATATATATATATATATATATTAACTTTTAGCTTGTTGAAGGGTCTTTTAGCTCAATTGTGGTGCGTTAACTCCTCTGATATCATGGCTTTGACACGCTTCAATATACCTGTTATTGGAGCATTTTCTCTAATAGAGCATAATGTTATCTGTGGTGTGGATGGACTGTGGAACTGGATTAGATGTCGGTCCAATTTACTTCCATTTACGATTAAAACTGAGGTTGGCATCTAAATTAAACGATACATTTTTTTTTTTTTAAGTAGTACTACTACTTAGTAAAACACCATTTGGGCAACGTAGTCAGTATGACATTTCTTAAAGATGTGATATCTAATTCAATTCTATAATACAAATTATATGATTAATCTTTTTATAGTTTTACTACCACAATGGTAATAAAACTGTAAAGAAAACATTTTGACGTTTACAAAACCCATTGTTTATGTCTTGGGAAAGTTTCAGAACTCAAAGATTGCTTAGGAGTAGTTTCTTTTCGGGTAGGTTTTCATATTCACAATTATTTATTCCATTCATAAACAAGCAAATAGTTGCATCTCGATGAGGGTTTCAAACGTTTCTTTCAGAACTTTCACTTCCCAAGTTCCGTTCTCTTGCTTGAGGGTACACCGGGCACACTATTCTATCTGATTTCTCTTCCTCTTGTTTTGTTAAAGTTTTTATCGTTTATTTAGGAAATATTTATTTTAATGTTGTTACTGTTCTTGAAATACTCTATTTTTCCGTTCCTTTACTCACTGGGCTATTTTCCTTGTTGTGGTCCCCGGGCTTATACCATCCTGCTTTTCCAACTAGGGTTGTAGCTTAGCAAGTAATAATAATAATAATAATAATAATGATAATAATAATAATAATAATAATAATAATAATAATAAAGAAAGTTGTGTGATAGTATATACTAGACAGCATATCGTCGTTTTAAACCAAACATTCGCTTTAGTAACAAACATTAAATACAGTAAAATAAAAAATATAATAATCTTTTCTTGGCCTCTGCTGTGCTTTCCTTTCCACGAGTTGTTCAGGTGAAAGATTATTTCATAAAGTTTAATTGTGCAATTTAACGTACTGTATTTTGCTTAGCAACGCTATTCCGTTATATCTCAATATCTTTGTGAGCTGTGCAAAATAACCTGCAATATTGTTATAGTTTAGAAAAATACGCCCTGAGTTAGGGAAAAAAGGTAATTTTTTTTAGGTTTGACCCATCATCATGGAGAAAAGATATATAAGAAATATATGACGTTAAAGCTGAAACGAAGTATAGAGTTTCTATAGAAATCTTGTCATGTAGACTAAAAGATTACATACCAATATAACTTTCCAAACCTGGTGCTTCATGTAATTCAAATTTAATTACACCTATGTTGGTATATTTTATTTTGATGTCATTATTAACTGCCCTTGAATAACAGTAGGACTTATTACATTCTAAGCCTCTAAGGTGTCTTGTAAGACTTTGTCAAACGTCTTGGCAGAGCATTCTTACAATCATATTTAGAATTTAACGCCGTCTAGGTTTGTAGGTTTTTCCTCTTCATTTTGATTCTTTCTCCATGCCCTGTGCTGTTAATTTATAGAACACAGTACAGTTAGTTTGGCTAAGTTTTTGCGCTTTTTTTTATCTACGGAAGATGTCTCGTAGTATTGGATATTTTGAAATTCTTTTATTAAAATTATTATTATTGTTGTTGTTGTTGTTGTTGTTGTTGTTGTTGTTGTTGTTAAGCTACAACCTTAGTTGGAAAAGCAGGATACTATAAGCCTAAAGGTTCCAACGGAAAATAGCCCAACGAGGAAAGGAATTAAGAAAAAACTACAGAAGTTTAAGAATAATAACATTAAAATAAATCTTTCATATATAAACTATAATAACTTGAAAATAACAAGAGGATAACACCTTCAAAATAACACGAAAAAGAGAAACAAGATTGAATATTGTGCCCAAGTGTACCCTCAAGCAATGATCTCTAACTCAAGAAGACAGTGGAGGACCATGGTCCCGAGGCTAGAATTTTTCCAATGCTCATTTTACAGGAGTTGCTGTGACGATTTTTTTATTTAATTAGTCCCGTGGAGATTTGTATAATACATTTCTATACATAACAGTAAAAATAGATAAGAATTATCTTTATCTGGCCCATGTCTATAAATAGAAGACTAAAACTTTATGGACTACAGTGAAAAGGGAAAAGTAAAAGACTTATAGCTTTGGAAATATTACGAACGTGAAGAATATCCCAGAGGTTTGGCAAAAGGGGATAAACGTGTGTTTTTTTTTTTTCAAGTTTAGGTAAATTTTTATAATGGGTTATGATTGAAATTTCATTGTTGGAAGCAATTTTTGTGTATTTTTTTCCTAGTCATTTCCATGCGTCTAGTGAAGGGAACTCGAGATGCTATGAAATGAATGATCTCCTTAGCATAGTACTGCATTGATATAACAAGATTCGTTGGATTATATATTGAATATTTCCGTTTGATAAACGAGGAAAAATACTTTTCGCTTATGTGGACCGTAGTTAACGAAATTATTTCCACAAAAAGAAGTGGTTTCTGTGCGTAAGATATTTTGTTATTTTGATTAAGGGTATTATCGAGAGATTGGTTTGATATTAAATGAAAAAAAAAATATTCTCATGTTAGTTTTGTGTATGACTCAAATGGCTATAAAGACGTCTATAATTGGTGTGGTTGTGATAGCAATATAATTGTCAATGGCAATTGGTCTGTCAGTTGTTACTAGTTTAGTACCATCATTCTAGTTCGTGTGCATATGAGGCATGTTCATGTTTTCTTTGGCATTTATTATTATTATTATTATTATTATTATTATTAATAGCTAAGCTACAACCTTAGTTAGAAAAGCAGGATGCTATAAACCCAATGGCTTCAACAGAAATAAATAGCCCATTGAGGAAAGGGAATAAGGAAATTGATAAGGTACAATAGAAATAATTTCAAGAAAAGTAACAACATTAGAATGATTCTCTAATAAATAAACTAAAAAAAAAAAAAGAGCTTTATGTTTGCCGTTTCAACATAAAATACGTTCTTTGCAATTTTGAACTTTAGTAGCTCGTCCTGCTGGGCCTCCCCCCAACTCCCCCATCCAGAGCGAGTTGGTGGTGGTTCGTTGAGGTTTCCCCTTTCCGCAGTTCGTTACGATGTTGCCACTTTCATATCAGTTGCTCAGTAAAAATGGCTGGCTCTATAAAGTTCTAAGGTAAGATCAGATTAGGATTTTATTATGGAAATACTTTTATTCTTGCGTGTATTTTCCCGAGAATATACTGTATAATTTTGAAATAAATCCTGATTTTACTAACACGAGCTGTCATGGTGCCAACGTGATAATGCACGGTAGAGCCACCTCTAGATTTGATTCAAATAGTCTGTGCGTTCTTTATATTAATCGTTATAGATTTCGTGAAGGCAACAGTAAAATTATGAATTGTAGATACAGTCACCCTTTTACAATTTGTAAATAATTCTTTTATAAATCAGTGGTGATATATATTATAATACGGTTTCGGAGCTGTTCCTTTAAAAAGTTTTCAACTAGACTAATTTTCCAATGTAGGCTACTTGCCTAGCTGTAACGTTTAATTATGAAAACTTTATTTTTAACCATTTATGTTCATACTTTAGAATAGGTAATGGTTTTGATTTCAATACATGTACTTCAATGATTATTGTCGAGTTATTTTGATCAAGTAGTGGAAACAGTGAATATGGGACTATTTCCGTGTTATGACGTTGCTGAGGTATCAAAACTGGTAGTGATATTGAATATTTGAATAAAAAAATTTTGTGATTTAGTGAAGAGGGTTTGGATGGCTAGACTAATATTGCGGCATGCTCCCAGTTTCCTGACATTATATGTAATTTATAATGTTGTGCTAAATTGTTTTATTGTGGAAATTTTAACAAAACTATGTTAACTTTACTCCGAACTTACTTTTTTGAAAGTTCATACAATATTGGCAACAGCTGTATGTTGCATTAGGCCTCCGTTAGCCTATTTCTTGAGATGACATTTAAACCATTCCATGCATTTGTATACGGTTATTTGAATATTGATTTAATCTTTTTATGTCAGTTTGATCTTTTCATCTTAAAATTACCGTGGTGTTTGTTTTATATAATACTATTAATTGATGTTTATATAGAAACTCTTACAACCTAAAGAGGAAATAGTTACCAAGACTAGGCCTATCAGCATACCTTATTCTGTTCAGCTGTCATGATTTCACGTTGACTTTTACTGAATATTTTCATGTTGAAGCGACAGATATAAGGCTCTTCATAGTTTATATATGAAAGATTTGTTTGAATGTTGTTGCTGTTCTTAAAATGTTTATTTCTTTATTTCCTTTCCTCGCTCTTCTTTATTTCCATGTTGGAACCAACCCTTGGGCTTATAGTATCCTCATTTTCTAAGTAGGATTGTAGCTTAGCTTGTAATAATAATAATAATGATAATAATAATAACAATAGTGCAGGCATCCTCAGTCAATTTTATTCTAGTGGGTCAATGTGTAATTGATAATTCTAACATCTATCTTAATCTACCTAAGAGTGTGTTTCCATGATCAGCCCTAGAATTTAGATTTTACAGATTTTTTTTCTTCAGAAAAACTATAATTGTGACTTTTAAAGTGTCAACCCCGTTAGACCTTGATAAAGCGTAGGCTATATATATACAGAGTATATAATATATATATATATATATATATATATATATATATATATATATATATATATATATATATATATATATATATACCACTTTCCTTTTCTGTAAACGGAATTTTAAAAACGCATTAAATTGTCCATTCTTGAGGACATTATACATCTTTTATTGAATGAATAAACTTACCAATGCTTTTATTTACTTTAGTGTTTTACATAATTTACATAATTTTTACCTAAGGTATCTCTAGCACTTTTATTACTAGTGTACGTGACCCGTCAAAAATGACAGCGGAATATTTAGATAGAAAGGCTCACAGGGTAAACCCCCTCCCCACACACACACACCAGGGTATGATTACTCCACTCACCCCTTCCCGAGGGACGGGAGAGACCGAGTAATATTGGTCTGGCAGTGCTGCTGGACGTGACCGAGAAAGATATATATAGATATATATATATATATATATATATATATATATATATATATATACAGTATATATATGTGTGTATATATATGTATATATATACAGTATATATATGTATATATATACATACATACATACAGTATATACATATACAGTATATATATATATATATATATATATATATATATATATATATATATATATATATATATATATAATTATATATATACATATAAATACATATATATTTGTATATATACATATATTTGTATATATATATATATATACATATAGCCTATACATATAGCCTATACATATAGCCTATATATATATGTATATATATATATATATATATATATATATATATATATATATATATATATATATATTTATATATGAGAGAGAGAGAGAGAGAGAGAGAGAGAGAGAGAGAGAGAGAGAGAGAGAGAGAGAGAGAGAGAGAGAGAGAGAGACTGGCTCTATTATATAGAGGAGATATTTACGGTCATTACTTTAACCAACTTGGAAGCAAAATACATTGAATACAGGTTTTGAGAAAATGAACCATTACTTTTCTTTTAGTGATAGATCTCTCAAGAATTCGTCGTGGAATTTGGGTTACTCTTAGTATTCTTTGAACTCGAGATTATTGGTTAGTAAAAGAAAAGGACGAAAAATATTAATGGTTTTTTATTATTACATAAAATGTAGGCTATTCAACGCTGTTTAATATTGGCTTTTGAATATTGTCAGAAAAAGTTTTCTATCTATTATTGGCTAATTTCCTTTCGTTAGTCCTAGTTAATGTTTTTTTTTTTTTTTTTTTTTTTCATATTCTCCCGTTTGATATGTAAATTTTATGTGCACTCATTGAATTTTGATATTTTACGAAGGGTAAATGAAAGAAAGAGCCCCCTTTTCATTACATAATTTTAGTTTATTATTATTTTCATCTTTGTCGTTCTCACTTTAGCAAAACGAGCACTCTCCAAGAAGTGTTTCAAAGCTGCTGTGATTAGACTAATAAAATATAATACTCAGAAACAATACACATTATTGCCATATAATTATACACTTCTATTTGGTTCTTTCTCTTGCTAGTGGGATTTAATGCTTTATGATTCTAGCATTGCATTTGTCATGTAAATATCTGCCCATAAAATTGGGAATTATAAGTTGAGTAGGTACTCTCTTCCAGCACAAGGACATCCACAAATATACTGTACATGAACTTCACCATGTGGCAATTACAAAAACCAAATAGATCACATAGCCATTGATGAAGAGAGAAGGAGGACTCAGAGAAATGTAAGAAGCTATAGAGGTACAGATATTGGCAGTGATCACCAGCTCCCCATTGCTACACTGAGATTGAAACTGAAAGCACCCAACAAAAATGTAGATAGAATACCTAGGTTTGATACAACTAAGCTTCTAGAAAATGAGCACGGAGAAACCTTAGCAATTGAATGTAGGATTCGATTTGCAGTCTTAGAGACTTTAAGAGACGAAGAGCAGACAATTATTGAAAAATGGTGTGATATTACGAACATTTATCAGCCAGTTGTTAGTGAAGTTTTGGGACATACAGTTACATGGAGAAAACCATGGATATCAAATGATACTTCGGATATATATATATATATATATATATATATATATATATATATGTGTGTGTGTGTGTGTGTGTGTGTGTGTGTTACTTTGGCATGTTACTCGACGTTTATAGTGAATAGGCAATGACTTAGTGGCGTTAAAAAATCGAAAACTATCTGTTGGTCAGTCTGGCCGGAGGGAAAGACATTGTCTATTCATTATATATATATATATATATATATATATATATATATATATATATATATATATATATATATATATATATTATATATATATATATATATATATATATATATATGTGTGTGTGTGTGTGTGCGTGCGTGCGTGTGTTTATATATATATATATATATATATATATATATATATATATCACATTATGTAGAGGGAGTGTGTGTGGGTATGTATATATATATTCATATATAAGCAAGGTATAATTGTTTAATTTATTAAGTGTTTGTAAACGGACAAAAAAAAATTTACTTTGAATATTTTCTCTTCTTTCAGGCCGGTCCGAGAATGACTTCAAATCCAGAGGATGAAGGAATGGAGGAAGGTAAATTCTCTCTCTCTCTCTCTCTCTCTCTCTCTCTCTCTCTCTCTCTCTCTCTCTCTCTCTCTCTCTCTCTCTCTCGTTATAAGGCATTGGGTTGAAATGCAGTTTTCATTTTGGGGTGATGATTTACTTATCTTTGATTATATTAGTGAACGGACAGCAATGACTATTTTAGCCATCTGTAACTGATTGAAATTAAAAAATGTTAAGTATATATTTTTTTTTCCTGTGATTTCATATGACAACGAGAAGAGTTATAAACAATATAGGTGGGGAATTGTTCGTCTGGCATTTTTCTTAAGATAATCCCGAGATCATGAGAGTGAATGAGAAAGTGAAAGAAACTTGGAGGTGTATGTAGTTTATTGGGACAAGCGTAAACTTACCCATTACTTGTCAATTTGATTTTCTTTGTCGGGAAAATGTTGTTTATCCTTGTCTGAAATACGATGATATGAATCTATAGTTTTACGATTTCCGAAATATTATGAGTTAGTGTTAGCTTGCCAAGAGTGAAGTCGGTGGGGAAGCAAACTCAGTGTTGAGACTTAGTCTTAAGGTAAGGATGCAGCAGTCGCAGAGTGTGGGTCATAAGGATACGGCTCCTAGGTTAGGGTAGGTAGGGAACCTTACATTAGCCTTAGTCCTTGTGTTTGTTCACATCTTGATTACTGACCCGGTCGGTCCCAACCAACTTACAAAGGCTCCAAAAATTATGTGGGAAAATCGAGTTAACCCCTTTTCATTTGTCATTGTGATCTAACTCGATCCTGTCATTATTTTCATCGTGGTATTACATAAAAAAAAAAAAAACTTATTCTACTCAAAGAGGAATGACTTGGGTCATGATTCAGGATTTGTCAACATTGCCTGCTCATCTCCCACCAGATTTTTGTTCCTAGTAATGTTAAATTCTTACTAATGGTAGTGAGATTGATGATCATATAAAGTTGAGTGTTCTATTATCCCTTATTCTTTAAAACTCTTTCCATAAATTCATTAAATAAGGTCTAGTCTTCTATATTCATTTTCTCATAGAATCAGTTTCGTAATTGTTCTGGGGTCCTTTATTACTACGATTTGGAAAGGTTCGTGTCAATAAAATTTACCAAAATAGCGCAATTTATTACTATACAATTTTGAAATTGTTTAAATTATATTGAAGCATTTTATTCTCATGGTTTTAATGTTGATGAAATAACTCAGAATTTTCATTTCAATTTTGTGAATCATTATCATTATTATATAAAGTTTCATTTGTCATGGAAATGGGTAGGTGAATATTGAGTAGAAGTTACCTCATTTTGGTAAGTGAATATTGAGTAGAATTTACTGCACACACACTCTCTCTCTCTCTCTCTCTCTCTCTCTCTCTCTCTCTCTCTCTCTCTCTCTCTCTCTCTCTCTCTCTCTCTCTCTCTCTCTCTCTCTCTCTCATTTATCCCTGAACTATTGTGCATTTCATATAGGACAGATCACATAATAGTTCTTTTTCTTTAGGATTCAAAATTATTGGCTTAATTGTCAAGCAGTTGCCAGAGTTTGTAATATTCCAACCATAATGCCAGAACTGTACGACTCCAGTTTTTCCTCAAGATGGTCAGGGAACGCTATTATTATTATTATTATTATTATTATTATTATTATTATTATTATTATTATTATTATTTTGATATTATCATTATTATTATTATTATTACTTGCTAAGCTACATCCCTAGTTGGAAAAGCTGAATACTATAAGGCCAGGGGCTCCAACTGGGAAAATAGCCCAGTGAGGAAAGAAACAAGGAAATATATAAGATTTTAAGAACAATAACATTAAAATAAAACCTCAGTTGCTGGAGAGCTTACTGTTAAGGTTTAAAGTTCACTCAGGAATTGCAGAGGCAAGGGACAATGTCAGTGCACTAGAGACTGATCATATATACATATAATCAGTATCCAAGCCACCTCTTCACCCAAGCTAGGACTAGGGAGGGCCGGGCAATTATAGCTGCTGATGACTCGGGAGTTAGACCTATAGGCTGCCCCACAGGTCCTTGGATGACAAGGATGGTGAAGTTGCAGCCACAACAAAAAACTATCCAGTTTGAGAAGGATTCGAACACCAGTCCCGCAGATCGCCAGTGAGGGTTCCAATAGGTTAAGGGTTAGTTGTTGGTAGTGACGATAATTCTCAAATAATGGAAAGTTTTGTCGAAGAGACAAGAGTAAATCGCAGTTTCATTGTAATAACTCAATCCTCAGCTGGTAACAATTACCGAGGTCGCCGTGTGACGTTTTAGAGATTGGTATTTTGGTATGACATTGAATTCCAGGTATTTTGGATTGACCTTGAATTCCAGGTATTTTGGATTGAAATTAAATTCCAGGCATTTTGGATTGACATTGAATTCCAGGCATTTTGGATTGACATTGAATTCCAGGCATTTTGGATTGACATTGAATTCCAGGCATTTTGGATTGACATTGAATTCCAGTTATTTTGGTTTCACATTGAATTCCGGGCATTTTGGATTGACATTGAATTCCAGGCATTTTGGATTGACATTGAATTCCATATATTTTGGATTAACATTGAATTCCAGATATTTTGGATTAACATTGAATTCCAGATATTTTGGATTAACATTGAATTTCGGACATTTTGGATTGACATTGAATTCCAGGTATTTTGGATTGACATTGAATTCCAGGCATTTTGGATTGACATTGAATTCCAGGTATTTTGGATTGACATTGAATTCCGGACATTTTGGATTGACATTGAATTCCAGGCATTTTGGATTGACATTGAATTCCAGGTATTTAGGCTTGACATTGAATTCTAAGTGTTTTGTGTTGACATTGAATTCCAGGTATTTTGGATTGACTTTGAATTCTAGGTGTTTTGGGTTGACATTGAATTCCAGGTAGGCTATTTTGGATTGACATTGAATTGACATTGAATTCCAGGTATTTTGGATTAACATTGAATTCCAGATATTTTGGATTAACATTGAATTCCAGATATTTTGGATTAACATTGAATTTCGAACATTTTGGATTGACATTGAATTCCAGGTATTTTGGATTGACATTGAATTCCAGGCATTTTGGATTGACATTGAATTTCAGGTATTTTGGATTGACATTGAATTCCGGACATTTTGGATTGACATTGAATGCCAGGCATTTTGGATTGACATTGAATTCCAGGCATTTTGGATTGACATTGAATTCCAGGTATTTTGGCTTGACATTGAATTCTAAGTGTTTTGTGTTGACATTGAATTCCAGGTATTTTGGATTGACTTTGAATTCTAAGTGTTTTGGGTTGACATTGAATTCCAGGTATTTTGGATTGACATTGAATTGACATTGAATTCCAGGTATTTTGGATTGACTTTGAATTCTAAGTGTTATTGGGTTGACATTGAATTCCAGGTATTTTGAATTGACATTGAATTCTAAGTGTTTTGGATTGACATTGAATTCCAGGCATTTTGGATTGACATTGAATTCTCGGCATTTTGGATTGACATTGAATTCCAAGTATTTTGGATTGACACTGAATTCCAGGCATTTTAGATTAACATTGAATTCCAGGCATTTTGGATTAACATTGAATTCCAGGCTTTTTGGATTGACATTGAATTACCGGTATTTTGGAATGACGTTGAATTCCAGGTATTTTGGATTGATTTTGAATTCTAAGTGTTTTGGGTTGACATTGAATTCCAGGTATTTTGGATTGACATTGAATTGACATTGAATTCCAAATATTTTGGATTGACTTTGAATTCTAAGTGTTTTGGGTTGACATTGAATTCCAGGTATTTTGGATTGACATTGAATTCTAAGTGTTTTGGATTGACATTGAATTCCAGGAATTTTGGATTGACATTAAATTCTCGGCATTTTGGATTGACATTGAATTCCAAGTATTTTGGATTGACATTGAATTCCAGGCATTTTGGATTAACATTGAATTCCAAGGCATTTTGGAATAACATTGAAATCTTGGCATTTTGGATTGACATTGAATTCCCGGTATTTAGGATCGACGTTGAATTCAAGGCATTTTGGATTGACATTGAATTCCAGGCATTTTGGATTGACATTAAATTCAAGGCATTTTGGATTGACATTAAATTCCAGGTGTTTTGGATTGACATTGAATTCCCAGCGTTTTGGATTGACATTGAATTCCAGGTATTTTGGATTGACATTGATTTCAAGGCATTTTGGATTGACATTAAATTCCCAGTGTTTTGGATTCACATTGAATTACCAGCATTTTGGATTAACATTGAATTCCAGGTATTTTGGATTGACATTGAATTCCAGGTATTTTGGATTAACATAAATTCCAGGTATTTTGGATTGACGTTGAATTTCAGGTATTTTGGATTGACGTTGAATTTCAGGTATTTTGGATTGATATTAAATTCCAGGTATTTTGGATTGACATTGAATTCCAGGCATTTTGGATTGACATTAAATTCCAGGTGTTTTGGATTGACATTGAATTCCAAGCGTTTTGGATTGACATTGAATTCCAGGTGTTTTGGATTAACATAAATTCCAGGTATTTTGGATTGACGTTGAATTTCAGGTATTTTGGATTGACGTTGAATTTCAGGTATTTTGGATTGACGTTGAATTCTAGGCATTTTTTATTGATATTGAATTCCAGGTATTTTGGATTGACCTTAAATTCCAGGCATTTTCGATTGACATTGAATTAATGTTATTTTGGATTAACATTTAATTCCAGGTATTTTGGATTGACATTGAATTCCAGGCATTTTGGATTGACATTGAATTAATGTTATTTTGGATTAACATTTAATTCCAGGTATTTTGGATTGACATTGAATTCCAGGTATTTTGGATTGACATTGAATTCCAGGCGTTTTGGATTGACATTGAATTAATGTTATTTTGGATTAACATTTAATTCCAGGTATTTTGGATTGACATTGAATTCCATGTATTTTGGAATGACATGTAATTCCAGGTATTTTGAATTTTCATTGAATTCCAGGTGTTTTGGAATGACATTGAATTCCAGGCATTTTGGATTGACATTGAATTCCAGGTATTTTGGATTGACAATGAATTCCGGGCATTTTGGATTGACATTGACTTCCAGGTATTCAGGAATGACATTGAATTCTAAGTATTTAGGATTGACATTGAATTCTGGGTATTTTGGATTGACATCGAATTTAAGGTATTTTGGATTGACATTGAATTCCAGATATTTTGGATTGACCTTGAATTCTAGATATTTTGGATTGACCTTGAATTCAAGGCATTTTGGATTGACCTTGAATTCCAGGTATTTTGGATTGAAATTGAATTTCAGGTATTTTTGAATTGACATTGAATTCCAAGTATTTTGGATTGACATTGAATTCCGGGCATTTTGGATTGACATTGAATTCCAGGTATTTAGGAATGACATTGAATTCCAAGTATTTTGGATTGACATTGAATTCTGGGTATATTGAATTGACATTGCATTTCAGGTATTTTGGATTGACATTGAATTCCAGGTGTTTTGGAATGACATTGAATCCCAGGTATTTTAGATTGACATTGAATTTCAGGTATTTGCAATGACATTGAATTCCAGGTTTCTTGGATTGACATTGAATTCCAGGTATTTTGAATTGACATTGAAATCCTAGTATTTTGGATTGACATTGAATTCCAGGTATTTTGGAATGACATTGAATTTTAGGCATTTTAGATTGATATTGAATTACCAGTATTTTGGATTAACATTGAATTCCAGGCATTTTGGATTGACATTGAATTCCAGGCATTTTGGATTGACATTGAATTCCATGTATATTGGATTTAAATTGAATTCCAGGTATTTTCGATTGTCATTGAATTCCAGGTTTTTTGGATTGACATTGAATTCAAGGCATTTTGGATTGACATTGGATCCAAGATATTTTGGATTGATATTGAATTCCAGGCATTTTGGATTGACATTGAATCGCAGGTATTTGATTAACATTGAATTCCAGGTATTTTTGATTGACATTGAATTCTAGGCATCTTGGATTGACATTGAATTCCCGGTATTTTGGATTGATGTTGAATTCCCGGTATTTTGGATTGATATTGAATTCCAGGTATTTAGGATAGACGTTGAATTCCAAGGAATTTGGATTGACGTTGAATTCCAGGCATTTTGGATTGACATTGAATTCCATGTCTTTTGGATTGACATTGAATTCCAGGCATTTTGGATTGACATTGAATTCCTGGCATTTTTGATTGACATTGAATTCCAGGCGTTTTGGATTGACATTGAATTCCAGGCATTTTGGATTGACATTGAATTCCAGGTGTTTTGGAATGACATTGAATTCCAGGTATTTTTGGATTGACAATGAATTCCAGGTATTTTGGATTGAAGTTGAATTCCAAGTATTTTGGATTGACGTTGAATTCCAGGTATTTTGGATTAACGTTGAATTCTAGGCATTTTAGATTGACATTGAATTCCAGGCATTTTGGAATGACATTGAATTCCAGGTATTTCGGATTAAAATATAATTACAGGCATTTTGGATTGACGTTGAATTCCAGGTATTTTGGATTGACGTTGAATTACAGGCATTTTGGATTGACGTTGAATTCCAGGTATTACGGAATGACATTGAATTCCAGGTATTTTGGAATGAAGTTGAATTCCGGGCATTTTGGATTGACATTGAATTCCAGGTATTTTGGATTGACATTGAATTCCAGGCATTTTGGATTGACATTGAATTCCAGGTATTTTGGATTGACATTGAATTCCAGGTGTTTTGGAATGACATTGAATTCCAGGTATTTTGGGATTGACATTGAATTCAAGGTATTTTGGATTGACGTTGAATTCCAGGTATTTTGGATTGACATTGAATTCTAGGCATTTTGGATTGACATTGAATTCTAGGCATTTTTTATTGACATTGAATTCCAGGTATTTTGGATTCACCTTGATTTCCAGGCATTTTGTATTTACATTGAATTCCAGGTATTTTGGATTGACATTGAATTTCACGTATTTTGAATTGACAATGAATATTAGGTATTTTTGAATGACATTGAATTCCAGGTATTTTTGAATGACATTGAATTCCAGGCGTTTTGGATTGACATTGAATTCCAGTTATTTTGGATTAACATTGAATTCCAGGTATTTTGGATTGACATTGAATTCCAGGTATTTTGGATTCACATTGAATTCCAGGCATTTTGGATTGACATTGAATTCCAGGTATTTTGGAATGACCTTGAATTCCAGGCATTTTGGAATGACCTTGAATTCCAGGCATTTTGGATTGACATTGAATTCCAGGTATTTTAGATTGACATTGAATTCCTGGTATTTTATATTGACATTGAATTCCAGGTATTTTGGATTGACATTGAATTTCAGGTATTTTGGAATGACATTGAAATCCAGGTATTTTGGATTGACTTTGAATTCGAGGTATTTTGGATTGACATTGAATTCCAGGTATTTTGGATTGACATTGAATTCCAGGTGTTTTAAAATGACATTGAATCCCAGGTATTTTGGATTGACATTGAATTCTGGGTATTTTGGAATGACACTGAATTCCAGGCATTTTTTATTGGCATTGCTTCCCAGGCATTTTGGATTGACAATGGATTCCAGATATTTTGGATTAACATTGAATTCCAGGTATTTTGGATTGACACTGAATTTCAGGCATTTTGGATTGACATTGAATTAAAGTTAATTTTGATTAACATTGAATTCCAGGTATTTTAGATTGACATTGAATTCCAGGCATTTTGGATTGACATTGTTATTCTAGGTATTTTGGAATGACATTGAATTCCAGGTATTTAGGATTAACATTGAATTCCAGGCATTTTGGATTGACATTGAATTCCCGGTATTTTGGATTGACATTGAATTCCAGGTGTTTTGGAATGACATTGAATTCCAGGTATTTGGGATTGACATTGAATTCCAGGCATTTTGGATTGACATTGAATTCCAGGTATTTTGGAATGACCTTGAATTCCAGGCATTTTGGAATGACCTTGAATTCCAGGCATTTTGGATTGACATTGAATTCCAGGTATTTGGGATTGACATTGAATTCCAGGCATTTTGGATTGACATTGAATTCCAGGTATTTTGGAATGACCTTGAATTCCAGGTGTTTTGGATTGACATTGAATTCCAGGTATTTGGGATTGACATTGAATTCCAGGCATTTTGGATTGACATTGAATTCCAGGTATTTTGGAATGACCTTGAATTCCAGGCATTTTGGAATGACCTTGAATTCCAGGCATTTTGGATTGACATTGAATTCCAGGTATTTTAGATTGACATTGAATTCCTGGTATTTTATATTGACATTGAATTCCAGGTATTTTGGATTGACATTGAATTTCAGGTATTTTGGAATGACATTGAAATCCAGGTATTTTGGATTGACTTTGAATTCGAGGTATTTTGGATTGACATTGAATTCCAGGTATTTTGGATTGACATTGAATTCCAGGTGTTTTGAAATGACATTGAATCCCAGGTATTTTGGATTGACATTGAATTCTGGGTATTTTGGAATGACACTGAATTCCAGGCATTTTTTATTGGCATTGCTTCCCAGGCATTTTGGATTGACAATGGATTCCAGATATTCTGGATTGACATTGAATTCCAAGCATTTTGGATTGACACTGAATTCCAGGTATTTTGGATTAACATTGAATTCCAGGTATTTTGGATTGACACTGAATTTCAGGCATTTTGGATTGACATTGAATTAAAGTTAATTTTGATTAACATTGAATTCCAGGTATTTTAGATTGACATTGAATTCCAGGCATTTTGGATTGACATTGTTATTCTAGGTATTTTGGAATGACATTGAATTCCAGGTATTTAGGATTAACATTGAATTCCAGGCATTTTGGATTGACATTGTATTCCCGGTATTTTGGATTGACATTGAATTCCAGGTGTTTTGGAATGACATTGAATCCCAGGTGTTTTGGATTGACATTGAATTCCAGGTATTTGGGATTGACATTGAATTCCAGGTATTTTGGAATGACAGTGAATTCCAGGTATTTTGGAATGACGTTGAATTCCAGGCATTTTGGATTGACATTTAATTTCAGGTATTTTGGATTGACATTGTACTCCAGGTATTTTGGATTAACATTGAATTCCAGGCATTTTGGATTGACATTGAATTCCCTGTATTTTGGATTGACATTGAAATTTAGGCATTTTGGATTGACATTGGATTTTAGGCATTTTTGATTGACATTGAATTCCATATATTTTGGATTGACATTGAATTCCAGGCATTTTGGATTGACATTGAATTCCATGTATTTTGGAATGGCATTGAATACCTGTATTTTGGATTGACATTGAATTCCGGGCATTTTGGATTGACATTGAATTTTAGGTATTATGGAATGACATTGAATTCTGGGTATTTTGGAATGACATTGAATTTCAGGTATTTTGGAGTGACATTGAATTCCTGGTATTTTGGATTGACATTGTATTTCAAGTATTTTGGATTGACATTTAATTCAGGTGTTTTGGATTGACATTGAATTTCAGGTATTTTGGAGTGTCATTGAATTCCAGGTATTTTGGATTGACATTGAATTTCAAGTATTTTGGATTGACATTTAATTCAGGTGTTTTGGATTGACATTGAATTTCAGGTATTTTGGAGTGACATTGAATTCCAGGTATTTTGGATTGACATTGATTTTCAAGTATTTTGGTTTGACATTTAATTCAGGTGTTTTGGATTGACATTGAATTCCAGGCATTTTGGATTGACATTGTTATTCCAGGTATTTTGGAATGACATTGAATTCCTGGTATTTTGGATTGACATTAAATTCCAGGTGTTTTGGAATGGCATTGAATTCCAGGTATTTAGGATTGACATTGAATTCCCGGTATTTTGGATTGACATTAAATTCAAGGCATTTTGGATTGACATTGAATTCCAGGTGTTTTGGAATGACATTGAATCCCAGGTGTTTTGGATTGACATTGAATTCCATGTATTTTGTATTGACATTGAATTCCAGGTATTTTGGAATGACAGTGAATTCCAGGTATTTTGGAATGACGTTGAATTCCAGGCATTTTGGATTGACATTTAATTTCAGGTATTTTGGATTGACATTGTATTCCAGGTATTTTGGATTAACATTGAATTCCAGGCATTTTGGATTGACATTGAATTTCAGGTATTTTGGATTGACATTGGGTTCCAGGCATTTTTGATTGACATTGAATTCCAGATATTTTGGCTTGACATTGAATTCCAGGCATTTTGGATTGACATTGAATTCCATGTATTTTGGAATGACATTGAATTCCAGGTATTTTGAAATGGCATTGAATACCTGTATTTTGGATTGACATTGAATTCTGGGCATTTTGGATTGACATTGAATTCCAGGTATTATGGAATGACATTGAAATCCAGGTATTTTGGAATGACATTGAATTTCAGGTATTTTGGAGAGACATTGAATTCCAGGTATTTTGGATTGACATTGAATTTCAGGTATTTTGGAATGACACTGAATTCCAGGTTTTTTTTAATTGACATTGAAATCCAGGTATTTTTGATTGACATTGAATTCCAGGTATTTTGGATTGACATTGAATTCCAGGCATTTTGGAATGACATTGAATTATATATTCTGGATTGAAGTTAAATTCCAGGCATTTTGGAATGACATTGAATTATATATATTTTGGATTGACATTGAATTCCAGATATTTTGGAATGACATTGAATTACGTATTTTGTATTGACATTGAATTTCAGGTATTTTGGAGTGACATTGAATTCCAGGTAGTTTCGATTGACATTGAATTCCAGGTATTTTGGAATGACATGGAATTTAAGGTATTTTGGAATGACATTGAATTCCCGGTATTTTGGATTGATATTGAATTCCAGGTATTCTGGAATAATATAAAATTCCAGGTAGTTTGGATTGATATTAAATTCCAGGTAGTTTGGAATGACATTGAATTCAATGTATTTTGGAATTAAATCGAATTTCAGGTATTTTGGATTGACATTGAATTCCAGGTAATTTAGGGTTGCATTGAATTCAATATATTTTGGAATGACCTTGAATTCCAGGTATTTTGGAATGACCTTGAATTGCAGGTATTATGGATTGACTTTGAATTCCAGATATTTTGTAATGACATTGAATTCCAGGTATTTTGGAAAGACATTGAATTCCAGGTATTTTGGAATGACATTGAATTATATATATTTTGGATTGACATTGAATTCCAGGTATTTTGGAATGACATTGAATTACGTATTTTGTATTGACATTGAATTTCAGGTATTTTGGAGTGACATTGAATTCCAGGTAGTTTCGATTGACATTGAATTCCAGGTATTTTGGAATGACATGGAATTTAAGGTATTTTGGAATGACATTGAATTCCAGGTAATTTGGATTGATATTGAATTCCAGGTATTCTGGAATAACATAAAATTCCAGGTAGTTTGGATTGATATTAAATTCCAGGTAGTTTGGAATGACATTGAATTCAATGTATTTTGGAATTAAATCGAATTTCAGGTATTTTGGATTGACATTGAATTCCAGGTAATTTAGGGTTGCATTGAATTCAATATATTTTGGAATGACCTTGAATTCCAGGTATTTTGGAATGACCTTGAATTGCAGGTATTATGGATTGACTTTGAATTCCAGATGTTTTGTTATGACATTGAATTCCAGGTATTTTGGAATGACATTGAATTCCAGGTATTTTGGAATGACATTGAATTATATATATTTTGGATTGACATTGAATTCCAGGTATTTTGGATTGACATTGAATTCCAGGTATTTTGGAATGACACTGAATTCCAAGTATTTTGGATTGACATTGAATTTCATCTATTTTGGAATGACATTGAATTCCAGGTAGTTTAGATTGACATTGAATTCCAGGTACTTTGGAATGACATTGAATTCCAGGTATTTTGGATCGACATTGAATTTCAGGTATTTTGAAATGACATGGAATTACAGGTTATTTGGAATGACATTGAATTCCAGGTAGTTTGGAATGTCATTGAATTCCAGGTAGTTTGGAATTACATTGATTTCAATGCATTTTGGAATGACATCGATTTCAAGGTATTTTGGAATGACCTTGAATTCCTGGTATTTGTAATGACATTGAATTCCAGGTATTTTGGAATGAGATTGATTTCCAGGTATTTTGGAATGACATTGAATTCCGGGTATTTTGGAATGACTTTGAATTCCAGATACTTTGGATTGTCATTGTATTCCAGATACTTTGGATTGGCATTGTATTCCAGGTATTTTGGAATGACATTGAATTCCAGGTATTTTGGATTGACATAAAATTCCAGGTATTTTGGAATGACATTGAATTCCAGGTATTTTGGAATGACTTTTAATTCTACGTATTTTGGAATTACATTAATTTCCAGGTATTTCGGATTGACACTGAATTCCATCTATTTTGGAATGACATTGAATTCAATGTATTTTGGAATGACATTGAATTCCAGATACTTTGGATTGATATTTTATTCCAGGTATTTTTGAATGACATTGAATTCCAGGTATTTTGGAATGACATTGCATTCCAGGTATTTTGGAATGACTTAATTCTACGTAATTTGGAATTACATTGATTTCCAGGTATTTTGGATTGACGCTGAATTCCATCTATTTTGGAATGACATTGAATTCAGTGTATTTTGGAATGACATTGAATTCAAGATCCTTTGGATTGTCATTGAATTCCAGGTATTTTGGAATATTGAATTCCAGGTAATTTGGAATGACGTGGAATTACAGGTATTTTTGATTGACATTGAATTCCAGGTATTTTGAAATGACATGAATTCAATGTATATTGGAATGACATTGAATTCCAGATACTTTGGATTGACATTGTATTCCATGTATTTTAGAATGACATTGAATTCTAGGTATTTTGGAATGGCATTGAATTTCAGGTATTTTGGTATAGCATTGAATTCCATGTACTTTGGAATGACATTTAATTCTACAGTAGGTATTTTAGAATTACATTGATTTCCAGGTGTTTTGGATTGACACTGAATTTCAGGTATTTTTGAATGACATTGAGTTCCAGGTTGATTTTTTAGAATAACAATGGATTCCTGGTTGATATTTTGGAGTGACATTGAATTCCAGGTATTATGGAATGACATTGAATTCCAGGTATTTGGGAATGACATTGATTTCAGGGTACATGTATTTTGGATTGACATTGAATTCCAGGTATTTTGGAATGACATTGAATTCCAAGTATTTTGGATTGACATTGAATTCCAGGTATTTTGGAATGTCATTGAATTCCAAGTATTTTGGAATGACAACGATTTCAAGGTATTTTGGAATGATATTGAATTCCAGGTGTGTGTTTGCACCCGCTAGATATAATGAACTGAGGGATGATAGATATCCTAACTGGCTATTACGATATTTCTAAAACTCGGGAAATGCATGCTTTTGTAAGGAGCTGTTCTAGGAGAAGGACACTCCAAAATCAAACCATTGTTCTCTAGTCTTGGGTAGTGCCCAAGCCTGTGTACCAGGATCTTCCCTGTCTTGGGTTAGAGTTCTCTTGCTTGAGGGTACACTCGGGCAATTATTCTATCTTATTTTTCTTTTTCTTGTTTTTTAAAGTTTTTATAATTTACATAGGAGATATTTATTTTTATGTTACTGTTCTTAAGATATTTTATTTTTCCTCGTTTCCTTCCCCCACTGGGATGTTTTCCCCCCTGTTGGAGCCCCTGGGCTTATAGCATTCTGCTTTTCCAATTAGGGATGTAGCTTGGCAAATAATGATAATAATAATGATAATAATAATAATATAGCCTCATAATAAGGATTGTTATCCTTCACTATAGACTGTGTGCATTAGCATACGAGGAAAGAAATTATACTGATAATTGTTTCTGCGTTCTAAAATAGTATGATTTTACCATGCTGAATTGGGTACTGTAAGAACTACCACATCTTGGAGGGTATATGGTATTATTATATACTTACACCACTCACCAAAATGCGTTGGTATAAATAGAAATACAGTAGTCTATTATGTACAATGTTCATTAGTATGAAGAACTTGAGATTTGCATGTGATAGTTCTGTTTAGTGAAACATGGGAGGAATTGCATAAGTTGATGGAAGATTTGAATAGAAAAACCAGAAATATAGGGCGGAAAATGAATACGAAAAATGACTATGCAAACCAAGATGATGGTCAATAATAGTGCAGAGAAGACAAATAAGTTATGGACGAACCTTTAGACAAATTTAAGCTCCTCCCCATTTCAGCTCGCAATCCTGCAGAAATCATTGTTGACAATGTAAGAATTCCATTTAAACAAAAGGCCACAATACTTGGGTGTAACTTTAAGAAATCTGGTATTCTTTCACACGTCAAAGCGAGAATAGCTGCTTCTAGAGTAACTCTTGATAAATTACAACGTTTTAAATACTTATCAACTAAAACTCAACTTCGTTTATATAAATCATTAGTAAGTCCTCAGTTAGAGTACCCCACCATAATATTCGGAGCAATTAGCAAAACTTCCCTTAATAATATGCAGGCAATACAAAATAGGGCTTTGAGGAGAGCCTACAAAGAGAGCCCTCCCTATTACAATACAATTAGGGAATTACATCAATATTCCAAATTGGAGCCTCTTAATGTCCGGTTTCACAGGCTCGGGAAGAAAACCTGGGACAAACTTGCTTTAGACGATGACGACCTTTGCACCCTAACTAGAAATCTTACTATTGAACATGCTCGTGATCATTATTGGTGGAAGAGACTGGAGCCTAAGATCAATTGTGATCCTCCCAGGCCCAGATTCATATCATCTGATTAAATTCATTATATATCCTTTCAGCAGTTAAATTGTAATTTCATTTAAACATTAAATCATCATCATAAAAAAAAAAAAAAACTTTTATTAACCATCAAATCTTACTTGATCAACAAATTGGTGACAGTCGATTGGTGTCCTTTTGCTTAGCGTGAACCAAAGAACCTTTCCTTTTCCTGCCTGTCTCTTCCTTTCTCAGAATAATTCTACTACTATCTAATGTAGCATGAGGGTCTGCCCCTCTCTTTTATTCTTTTCCTGTACTTCTTTTTCCCCCTTTTTTCCCTTATTCTTTCCCATCCCAAGTACCTGCCTTCGGGCTATAAACTGGATTGTATCCAGGGGTACTTATCCTTTCCCCATATTCCCCACTTCCCTATCCTCATCGTACTGGTACTGCCCTAGGTCACGAGACCGAAATTAAAAGAAGGATAAGAATGGGATGGAGAGCTTTTGGAGAACAAAATGGGATTATGAAATGTAAAATGCGGCTTTCTAAAAATAAAAGTATTCAATCAGAGGGTCCTACTAGTTTTTAACTTATGCATCAAAAACTTGAAACTTTACTAAAGCCGCAGAACATAAGCTAGTTACATCTCGTGCTATCGAAAGAATAATGTTGGGAATAACACTAAGAGACAGAACAAGAGCAACATGGATACGAGTGGAAACTAACGTAAGGGATAGTCTAACATGTAAGAAAAAGAAATGGATATGGGCAGGACATAAAATGAGAATGACATATAGTAGATGGACATTAAGAATGACAGAATGGGTCCCTAGAGATTGCAAAAGAAGCAGAGGAAGGAAAAGAAGTTAATGGATTGGCGAGCTAAGATAATTTGCGGCTGTGGACTGTCATAGACATACTAAACAAACGCAAGTGGAAGGACATGTTTAAGGCCCTTGTTCTGCAGTGGACTAGTAACGGCTAATAATGATGATCTATATATATATATATATATATATATATATATATATATATATATATATATATGTATGTATGTCTGTCTGAGTTACTTGTAAGTCTAGATTTATGGGAAATGTGAAAAAAAATATAACTGTAGGAATGACGATAGAAAAAGTAGGTGGCTAACGTGCAACTGGTTTTTTTTTTTAATGAATATGAAACACTAATATTGCGGACATTATCTCTAGAGAGATGATTCTGTACCAACCGTGTGTCACACGATCGTACATAAATTATTTTGTATATATTATGCTTGTATCTGCGCTCTTCCCTCGCACTAAAAAGAACCTGAATAATCATGTCTCCGGTTTTCCTCTGTAACATTGTCTGTCTTGTGAACATGAAAATGCCTGTTGCCTTGAGGTTTTGTATATAAAGGAGAGTGTTCTATAATAAAGTTACTCAGTTGATTGCTTCCTGCCTTTGAGTCGCAACCTTTCTCTGGGCCCGTCACATTGGTGACCCCGGAAGTCGACTCGCTCCCACCGCCTTCCACCCCCACCCCCTCGCCCCTCCATCGTTGGTACTATGGCGGACTCTACGGCAGTTGGCGCTGCGGCCGCCCCATTCAAACTTTCATCGTTTGCCAGCGGAGAGGCGTTTGCTTGGTTTCAGCGCGCAGAAGTCCAGTTTCGCATCAGGGGCGTGACTCGCTCAACCGCCAAAGCAGATTATGTTCTCGCGGCGATACCCGAGGACACCTTCCCAGAAATAACCGACTGGCTTTGTGAACAAGGAGACACCCCAATAACGTATGACACCCTCAAAACATACCTTCTGCAGCAGTACTTGCCGTCGCCAGCCGCCCGTACAGCAAAGCTTTTTCAGCTCTCGAAACAACCGTTGGGGGACCAAAGGGCTTCGCTTGCCCTCAGGGAAATTACCAGTATCGCTCGCCTTCAACCTGCTGCAGACGGCTCTCCTCGTGAGGTGAACCTACTTCGTGCCCTTTGGATACGCCGTTTACCCGGACCTATACGCGCTGCCGTACCCGATGTCGATAGTTTACCCTTAAAGGACTTGATGACCAAAGCCAAGCACCTTATGGACAGCCACTTCAAGACCTCCATCAACGCCTCCACCCCTGACGAAGAGGATGCCTATTCAACGTCACCCGAAGCTGACATGAATGCCGTATGACAAAGCCGCCCACCACCCACCAATCGCTCGTGCCCCAAAGAACGACTTCTACAGCCACTTACTACCTCCCATCCGCCACAGTTTTGCTACTACCACTTCAGATTCGGGGCAACCGCGAAGAAATGTGCCAAGGATTGTCAGTGGCCAAAAAACGTGTAAGTAGGCCATCGCTCGTGGCGGTGGCCTCCCGTGTTTCTAATCTTTTCTTTTTACAGGATGCAGGAATGGGCGTGCGATTTTTGGTAGACACGGGTGCTTGTCGTTCTCTTTTGCCAAGGAAACTCTTCAAGGCACGACGTAGTCTGTCTACATCTGCCGACGTCCGCTTGGTAGCTGCCAACGGATGTGCGATACCCACCTACGGTTACGAGAACCTCACATTATTGTTCGGAAACGGTAACTTCAATTGGAAGTTTCTTGTTGCTGACATCACATTGCCAATCCTCGGTGCGGATTTCCTCTCTCATTTCCACCTTCTGGTCGATGTCGCCCACCGACGATTGGTCAACGCAGACTCGTACTTGTCGATACCTCTTCAACCCGCCCCCTCTAACCTCGCTCTCCACATCAGCGCACCCATGGATGCCTACACCCACCTCCTCACGTCGTACCCGGAAGTTTTCCGTCCAGAACTTCGCCAAATGCCCACGGTTCCTGCCAAGCACGGTATTTATCACCATATCAAGATGACGGGACCCCCAGTCTTCGCAAAATTCAGACGTCTGGCAACGGAACGATTGGCAGCCGCCAAACAGACGTTCGCCGAAATGGAGGAAATGGGCCTTTGCCAAAAGGCCTCCAGCCCATGGTCGTCACCCTTACACATCGTTCTGAAGAAAGACGGCTCCCTCCGTCCGTGCAGGGATTACAGGCGCTTGAACATGCAAACAGAACCGGATCACTACCCCCTCCCAAACATTGCCGACATGACCTCCTACCGGCACAAAGTGAAGGTTTTCTCTACACTCGACCTCCTGAAGGGGTATTATCAGGTGTCTATGAACCCAGAAGACATCCCCAAGACCGCCATCACCACTCCGTTTGGTACATACACCTTCAATTACTTCTGTTTTGGCCTTCGTAATGCTGGGGCCACGTTTCAACGTCTCATGGATGGCATCTTAAGGGACCTCCCTTTCTGTGTATGTTATGTGGACGACATACTTGTGTTCTCCTCAAAAGAGGAACACCTCCGTCACCTGCGCATCGTGCTCGACCGCCTGCAACAAAACGGCCTTGTAGTCCGGTACAACAAGTGTACCTTTGGCGCCAACAAAGTGTCGTTCTTAGGGCACCGCATCACTCCTGAAGGAGTCCATCCCATCCCTGAGAAGGTAGCAGCCGTTCAGAACTTCCCCGCGCCCTCGACCGTCAAAGCTCTGCAGGAATTCTTGGGCATGATCAACTATTATCACCGTTTTCTGCTAGCCATTGCCGCCACTCTTGCTCCCCTCTACGCCTCCCTCAAGGGCAAGCCAAAGGACCTGAAGTGGGGTCCCCTTCAAGAAGCAGCCTTCTGCAATGCAAAGAAGGCCCTATCAACTGCTGCGGCTCTCACTTTTCCTATCCCACACGCCCCTCTCCTTCTCTCCACCGATGCCAGCGACGTCGCTATTGGTGCAGCACTCGAGCAGGTGGTCAACGGCTCGCCCCGCCCATTGGCCTTCTTCAGCAGAAAACTGTCCAAGGCAGAATCGGTTTATTCTACCTTCGATCGAGAATTGCTGGCGGTGCACTTGGCTGTCCGTCACTTTCGTCATTTCTTAGAAGGTACGCCCTTCGTCATTCGCACAGACCACATGCCTCTGGTGCACGCCTTCACTCGACAGTCTGACGCCTGGTCCGCCCATCAACGCCGACATCTCTCCGCCGTGGCTGAATACAATTGCACCCTTCAATACGTCCCTGGGAAAATGAATCCCGTTGCCGATGCCCTATCAAGAAACACGTTGGCTGCCGTTCAACTGGGATTGGATTACAACGCCCTGGCTGAAGCCCAACGACAGGATCCAGAGTATCAAGCATGTAGGACATCATGCACGTCCCTCCGTTGGGAAGACTTTCCCCTCGAAGACTCGAAGACTCCAACACCACCCTCCTCTGTGACATCAGTACTGGTAGACCGTGACCTTGGATTCCTGCTCCCATGCGACGGCAGGTGTTTGATTTCATTCACGGCCTTTCACATCCCTCGTGCGGTTCTACAGCACAGCTGCTGAAGGCAAAGTTCATTTGGCACGGCATTTCTAAGGATGCTAAGGATTGGGTCCGCGCCTGTACTTCTTGCCAAACTTCCAAAGTACATCGACACACGGATTCAGGAGTGGGCACCTTTCCTCAACCTCAGCGTCGTTTCGCACACATTCACGTCGACGTTGTAGGCCCCCTACTCACATCACAAGGACATCGTTACCTGTTTACCGTCATCGACCGCTCCACTCGTTGGCCTGAAGCCATTCCCATGGAAACTGCAACGTCCGCCTCATGTACATCTGCCTTACTCTGGATGGATTTCAAGATTTGGTATCCCTGAGCATATTACTTCTGACAGGGGAACCACTTTCACCTCTCAATTGTGGACATCATTAGCGAATCTCCTGGGCATCACCCTACATCAGACAACGGCCTACAACCCCGCTGCCAATGGACTGGTTGAACGTTTTCATCGCACCCTCAAAGCAGCTTTGATGTCCCGCTGCAAGGATTGCAACTGGTTTACTCAGCTTCCCTGGGTCCTCCTGGTACTAAGGACCACTCCTAAAGACGCCCTCGACGTCTCGGCTGCTGAAATGGTGTATGGCGACCCGTTGGTCGTCCCTGGCGAATTTTTTCCTTCTACAACCTCCTCCGACGATCTCCAGCGCATACGTCACGTCGTGGGAAAATTTACTCCGTGCCGCCAGACTTACAAGCCCACAGCGAAGCATCACATACCAACCCAACGGACTTGCACTCTGCAACGCACGTCTTCCTGCGCAACGACACTAGCAAGCCACCGCTAACACCCCCTTACACGGGCCCTTTCCTTGTGATCCGACGCAGTCCGAAAGCATTCCTACTAAACATTCGTGGCAAAGAAGACAGGGTCTCCATTGATCGTCTAAAACCTGCTTATCTTCTGCCAGATGACCCGCCTACAGTTCGCTTCTCTAGACCAGGGCGCCCTATTTAACATGTACAGTATGTAAGGTTCAGGGGGGGGGGGAGCCATATACCAACCGTGTGTCACACGATCGTACATAAATTATTTTGTATATATTATGCTTGTATCTGCACTCTTCCCTCGCACTAAAAAGAACCTGAATAATCATGTCTCCGGTTTTCTTCTGTAACATTGTCTGTCTTGTGGACATGAAAATGCATGTTGCCTTGAGGTTTTGTATATAAAGGAGAGTGTTCTATAATAAAGTTACTCAGTTGATTGCTTCCTGCCTTTGAGTCGCAACCTTTCTCTCGGCCCGTCACAATTCCTTGGGGGGAAAAAAGTTCACACTTTCCGCGAATATTTTTGTATTTGAAACTTTTCATGTTGTTAGGGGTTTAACATATTTTATATTAATTGTTTATCACTTCTCTTGTAGTTCATTCATTTATTTATTTTCTTTACTCGCCGGGTTACTTTTCAGTGTTTGAGCCTTTGGACTTGTAGCAGCGAGCTTTTCAAACTAGGGTTGTAGATTAGATATTAATAATAATAATTATGATAATAATAATAATAATAATTTAGTTTTATCTTGCTAGTTCTACAATAGAAATGCCTTGATACTACTGTGTACGTGCACACTTGTAGCCGACACTATAAGAGAAGAATGAGATGAAATAGAATAAAGTAAGGGCATCTAGGCTTTATGTCTCTTGAAATCCTATTCTAAATAGGACAATTTTTTTTTCATAATATTCATACGTTTTATCTTCCTTTCAGATAGTGCATTGCAAATCATCCTGACCGCACCCTTATACTTCCAGTCTTTTCAGGAATATAAACGCAAGGTAAGTTAATTATGCTTTTAGAGTTCTGATACATTTGCTGCAATGTTTTGTTTTTTTATGTTTTATCACAAATTAAATAAGGGAATGATGTAAATAAGCTGCTAAGTGTTTTGTACTGTAATGACAATAGTTGATAGTGTAGGTGAATGTGATAATGTTGAGTTGAACCAAAGTGGGAATTACGGTTGAATATCTGATGCAGTTTTAATTTGCTACTGTTGCTATTGTGGAGTTTTTTTTTTTTTTTTTTTTTTTTTTTTTTTTTTTTTGCATAAGGCTTTCTTCCCTTGGACGGCTTTTTTATCTTTTATCAGAAAGAATATGCATTGTGTAGGAATATCCCCTATATAATAGAGGAAGAGTCTGGCTATATATATGTATATATATATATATATATGTGTGTGTGTGTGTGTGTGTATGTATGTATGTATATATATAACATTTGTTTCCGGTCACGCTCATTAGTATTTCAAGACGTATGACTACTCTGTCTCACTCTGGTCCTCATGTAGGAGAGAAAGGAGTAGTTATTTCTTTATGAGGGGCTGTTGCGTTTGTGTGCATATCTATCTGAATATTTATTGTAGCTTGGATATCATTTTTGACGGGTTGCGTACACTAGTTTATAATAGAAGGAAACTTAGAATTTCCTATTTTAAAAAAACTATCGTGTAGTATCGGGTATCTATCCATGTTCCATTATTTATGTAAGTAAACAATTTAGGAAGTGCCATAATTATATATTTATTTCCCTTTAACAGGAATATAATGAGATTTTATATATGAATTTGATGAGAATTGCTTGGCAACATTTGGCATGTTTTTTTTAATAGTTAGTTTGTTTACAAGAGTGTCCTTGTTATATATTTTAAATCTTTTGTAATTCATATATATATATATATATATATATATATATATATATATATATATATATGATAAATTTTGCACATTTTTACGTGTTTTTCATATTCAAATAAGCTATATATATTTTTGATATATTAATGTCTGGATTCTCTTAACGACCTCGGGATCAGAGCCCCAGGCGAAATCACACAAAGACAAGAGCTTGGCTCCGGCCGGGAATCGAACCCTGGTCGGCAAGCTTATATAGACAGTGACTAACCCATTCGGCCACGAATGGGTTAGTCACTGTCTATATAAGCTTGCCGACCAGGGTTCGATTCCTGGCCGGAGCCAAGCTCTTGTCTTTGTGTGATTTCGCCTGGGGCTCTGATCCCGAGGTCGTTAAGAGAATCCAGACATTAATATATCAAAAATATATATGGCTTATTTGAATATATATATATATACATATATATATATATATATATATATATATATATATATATACTGTATATATAAATATATATATAGATATATATATATGTATGTATGTATATGTGTGTGTATGTGTATATATATATACATATATATATATATGTATATATATATATATATATATATATGTATGTGTATATATGTTTGTATATATATATATATATATATATATATATATATATATATATATATATATATATATATATATATTCTTTATATATAGAAGACTAAACCAAAATTGTATGCTGTGCTTGAAGACTGAGCATTCAATAAGAGAAATAAAAAACTGAAGTATAAAAGTACAGTGCCAGAATTGACAGATAACATTTCTACATAGCCATCGAGGAAGTTATAGTCTGGTCTTTGCATATACAGTATCACAAAGCATCATATGAGGATTTGAGAGCTGAAGAAAGATTTTGATGTACTTTTCCAAGTAGAGGGAGTTGAAAGTGATTGATTAAAGTTTTCTCATAAATGACAGAGGCAAGGAAAAGTGGCAATGCCCTAGAGCCTGATTATATATAGATGATGTCTGAGTAAAGATCTGGCAGTAATTTTAACCTGGAAGCGCTGTAAACGTTATAAATACTGTCTGAGCAAAGATCTGGCAGTAATTTTAACCTGGAAGCGCTGTAAACTTTATAAATACTGTCTGAGCAAAGATCTGGCAATTTTAAACTTCTGGAAGCGTTGTAAACGTTTGATCAGCTCCCAAGTCCCCATTCCACCCAAGATAGGATAAGGGAGAGCAAGGCAATGGCTGCTAATGACTCAGCAGGTAGACCTATAAGCTCTCCCAAACTCCCCATCCTAAGCTCACATGGATGGTGAGGTTGCAGACACTCAGAATTGCTTCGGCAATACTTTAGTGTCATTTGATTATTTTCGTTATTCCCAAGAGGTTTCTAGTTATTAGTAGTGTACTCATACTATACAAAACTGACGTAATTTTAAAACTTGAATGAAATTGTCTAGTTCTGACCTTTGAGATATTAAAGGTCATGGGTGCTCCTTTTTCGGCCCCTGGTATTTATACTTTTTGGCTGTTTAATTCACCTCTGATGCTGCTTCTTTTCTTCTGTCTGTCCAACTTAACTTTATTATCAATGTACTCAGGGTTTAATTGCCTCCTAAGTCCCATTACGGGACATTTTGGGCCTAAATTTATAAATGCATATTTATTTTATATCTTCGAACCTTTAAGGCAGCTTGGATTAACACGGAAAGATCATTTAAGTATTTTGATTTTATACGTTGCGATTTATTCTGTTCTATCCAGTGCTGATGGAGATTAATCAAGTAGAAAGGATCATCTGAAATGTTAATCTTATGCTGTTACAACGAGATCAAATAATTACAGCAACATCAACAAATTCAGCCGTTTCTAGTCCACTGCATGGCAAAGGCCTCAGACATGTTCTTATTCATGTCTAGGGTTTGGCTAGTTTTAATCACCACGCTGGCCACTGCGGCTTGGCGATGTTGGGAGACTTTCGTCTGATGGCATACAGCAAACCAACCTAGTAAGGGTGGCTCTGACTAGTACAGCTTTCTGATCATGGCGATGCAGAAACCCTTTCACCACGTTAAGTTATCCCCTCTCAGAAAGGACAAATAATTATATTGTTCCTAAATTGTGTATTTCAGGTTAAGACTATTGTGCTAAATATAGATTTACGATAAATGAAATACTGGTTTTTGACAGCCGGGAAATGCAGACATTATTATTATTATTATTATTATTATTATTATTATTATTATTATTATTATTATTATTATTATTATTACTTGCTATGCTACAACCCTAGTAGGAAAAGCGTAATGTTATAAGCCCTGGGGCTCCAACAGGGTAAACAGCCCAGAGAGGAAAGGAAACAAGGAAAAATAAAATATTTTAAGAACAGTAACAACATTAAAATAAATATTTCCTATATAAACTATAAAAACTTTAACAAAACAAGATGAAGAGAAATTAGATAGAATAGTGTGCCCTAGTGTACCCTCAACCAAGAGAATTCTAACCAGAGAGAAGGATCCAATGTAACACTGTCTGGCCAGACAAAGGACCCCATAACCCTCTAACGGTAGTATCTCAACGAGTGGTTGGTGCCCTGGCCAACCTACTACCTCAAAACTATTGCCCCTTCCTCATTTTCTTCATTATGTTTTAGGGTTTTTTATGCCCTTATCAACATTAGATTTTTTAATTCCAACGGAAGATTTTGCATTATTTTTCTTCTTCTTTTGTTGAAACTTGAGCTTTTCATCCAATGTTTCTCAGTATGTTATCACCTAAAATGTGAATGTATTTTAATAGATTTGTGATTTTCTTTATTGATCCACAAGATAATCTTTGAAATAGCTGATAATAGTTTCTGCACAGTTGTCACTCGTTAGAATCTTAGTTTTTTCTCTTTCGTCTGTTAAAAAAAAAAAAATCTATAAAATCTTTTCACATTAGAATTTTGTTTGTCGGCCCCCTCGAGTATATGATTTTTTTTTTTTATTAATCCAAGGGGATTATTTTTGAATTTGCTTTGCATGATCTTTGCGTTAGTGGATTGTATATTTCATTTTTAGATTATAACATATTTTGTTCATTTTTACTTGGACCTTGAATATTTGAATTTTACAAGAGTAGGTTTCGATGTTTGCAACACAATTGGTGCATGACAGCTAGCCCCATACGAGCAAAAATGCAAGAATTGGTTTTGCCCTCAGGTCCGGCTAAACGGATGGCTTTCATGTTTTTGTCTATCTCTCGAGTTGAGCCTTAAGGACATTACTGTCTGTTCAGTAATCAGTTTTAGTGGATATTTTAAATGTAAATATAAACTTCGACCAGACATGGTTGTTTGGCAAAGAACTTTAGCAACTTTTTACTTGCAAGTTATTAGTCTGAACTTTCACCTTAGATGGCTTAGACTCCTTAGATAGCTTTGACAATTTTAAATATAGAAGTTGAAAAGAAAAGTAACTGCAGCTTTGCTTCCTCTACCAATATTTCTAAATATATGCTTAAATTTCCTGACTTAAGTTCTAGTCACCTGAGCCAAAGGACTTGTACCTATCCAATAGTAATATTTTTTTTTTTTTGTAGTAGTTCATAGCCACTTATAATTTTTTCTCTGAACTTTGATCTTGAATTACTGGCAGTTCCAAAGATGAAGCTTCAAATTTTAGCAACAATATTAGATCATGATGAGGTAAAGAAAAGATCCCAAGCAATGATCCAAAACATAGCAATCTATTAAAACGTCCAAAAACGGGTGAATTTTCCCAATTTTATTATCCTGAAAATCTTTCATGTACTAGAATTGTTACAAAACAAAATTTTTTATTATTTTTTTCATTGATATGAGTATTGTGATTATGAATAGTGTACCCACACAGTCAAAAATAGTATTATTCTGAAAGAGAATCAAACCAACAGTTCCTGGCCCTTGGGACACCACACGAAATGGGCTTTGCAGCAGCCTTTTGGCCCCTAGCTGGCACTGGTTTTATATTCTTCTACTTGACCTCCGTTCTTGCTTTCTTTCTACATCTTGCTGGAGATCCTTTTCTAATTTTAGCTTCATAGTGTTGCTGTGGTGTTTTTTATTTTAGATGCACTTACGGTTTAAAGGCTGCTCATGAATGACTGAAGCACAGGACAATGACATTGCCCTAGCTAGCAGTACAGTGCCCTACAGACTGACCGTATATTCATATGATCAGCGCCCAAGTCCCCTCTTCATCCAAACTTAGGACCAGGGAGGGTCAGGTAATGGCTGCTGATTATTTAGTAGGTATACCTATAAGCTTTATCAAAACTTCCATACTTATCTCACAATGATGGTGAGGTTGCAGACACTACAAGAAACTATCGAGCTTGACCATGATTTGAATCCCAATCCAGCAGAACGTTTCCAATAGGCCACCACAATTTGCTGTGTGAATGGCATAACAATCCATTGCGTGGTGCCATATAGCCTAGAGGTATAATTCCCACCAATCCTTGACACGATATGAACAACACTAAAGGTCGGGTAGAAACCTTTTATTTTGATTAGGTCTTATTATTTATTGTCTTATCTTGGAGCTTATATAGATTATTCTTCTTGGCATAATACTGATTTTTACTTTTCAAGATAAAATTGCATATCTGATATGCAGTTTGCTTCACTGGAAGTTAGGTGAATTTTTTCTAACCATCACTTGCAAACTGTAGAAAGCAGTGTTCAAACCACTTTGAAGGTTTTTATTCACAAAGATTAAAAGATTAATCGTTTTAAAATTATTTTATACTATGTATGATTATTGATTACAGGGGATTAGAAGGTGTAATGAACAATATTGTGTAACTGTAGTTGATTGTATCATGCACGTATATAATCTAGTCTTTATTGCTTTACCTTTTCAATTTGCAGGGTTCTTATATTGATTACTTCGTCATTACAGTACTGTATTAGATTAGACAGTCCCTTCAGTATCTCCTGTTTTTGTTTATTTATTGTTGAATGTTGTTGTAATGACTGCTATACATTCAGCCTTTTCCAGTCTCTATATTCACCCAAGGTTTAGCAGAAAACTTTTTCTTTTTCGGGAATCAACAAATTTCAATGCATAATCTCGATCCAAGTCATTGTTATGGATGGGAAATGTATAAGGGATAAAAACAAAATGTCAGCCATATTGACAGCACTAATTTCATTTGACTTAAATCCCCTTAGGAAAGTTTTGCATGTCTTTTTAATTCAAATAGGAACTTATGAGTTTTTTTTAATATGCAGGTCGTCATGATACTTGCTAGATTGCTAGATATGAAAGACCGTACTAAAACAAATTGTTTTGTCAAGACGTTAAAGGTTTGTTGAGTATACAGTATTGGGTATCTTGATTTTACACTTTAGGTATATTAACTATTTAACTAAATTGCCCCCACCCCAAGAATAAAATAATTTGCTTTAATGTTATCCCTCCTGAACTCTGTGGTTTTTCAGGAACTGTTTACCGATTTAATCATCAAGTGTGATGGTACGAATTATGCTACTCACTCGCTTATTATAGCAGCAGCTTCTCCTCCCATATTTAAGTTGCTGCGATCCTACCATGCTCGAGGATGTATGTCAGCTAGATGCTCAGAGGATGAGAAAGCACCTGGTAGCCAGAAGCATCGCCTTCAGAAGCTACAGAAGTTTTCAAGTACAGCATTGACACTAATCGATTTTATGATGATTGATCCTGCTAAGAAAGTTTCTAGGAAAGAACAACGTAATTGTAAGAAAACTAGATTGTCCCCACCCCTTAAAAGCAAGTGTAACTCAAGATACTGTGCAGCTAGAAGCGGACTCAATAATGCTTCAGATGGACGCTTTGTAGTAGGATCAAAAGAGATGAGAAATTCTAGAATTGCTCTTGCTATTACAGTAAGTGTTAATGGAACACCTATTATTTTTATTGAAGGGGTTGATAAAGAAATTATGGATTTATGTATTCAACTTATTTACAGTGAAAGCTTTCGCATCAGGAAACGTCTAATCCCTAAGTTCATATCAGTTGCGCGAAGTTTGGAAATTTTAGGATCTGAAGACATTTACAAAGAATTGGCAATGCATTTACAGGATGTTCCAGCGTCCATTCCTTTAGCATGTGAAGGTACTGCCTGTGCTGCAACAGTGAGCAATATTGCTTCAGGTGAGCAAAGTCTCACTTCAGAGAATAAATCTGAGGATTCTACCAGTGAAATAATACTAGATCAATCTGTTATAGATGTTCAGGAGGGCGATATACAAGAGCTGGTCGACATGACAAAGTGTTCATCTGATAGAAGCAATAAAAAGGCCTTGAAACAGAAATTACCCAAACGTATCAATCTTTTACCATCTAAGGGCAGTTTTTTTGCCGATGAACAACGTGCTGTATCATTGAATCTATCTGCTAAAGATGAATTGTGCATGTATATGGACCAGATAAACTCTGCTAATAAATGTTCATCAGATGCGTCAGATAATGAAAATGTTACCATTGATTTTGTCACAGTTGATAATTCACTTATTAAGGAAGAAGATCCTTTGGATATAGGGGAGGATAACTTAACAGACCAGAGAATGTGGAGTGATGTGGATGAGAACCAAACGTTACAAAACTTGCCTATTAGTGGACAATGTGAATCAGTATATAATACTCACATTAGTAGCTCACCGGACTTGCAGGATAATGGTCTCGATAAAGGTTCAACATCTTGTCAGATGCAACTTTGTAAGTCTGAAAAACAGGCTTTAACGTGTGAAGTTGAAGTAAAAGATGAACCTATTGATAATCTTACCACCTTGAGTGAATTAAGGGCCTTCAGATTCAAGTCGGAGAGGAAGTATGTGGACAATATTGAGGCCGTAATCAGTGATTGCAACAATTCTGACAATTCAGGTAAGAAAGTTGAAGAATTAAAAAATGAGTTTCCTGGAAAATTACATGAACATGCTGCAGTTGTTAAGAAATGTGAAAAGAAGAATTTCGTAGAATCTGACGTAGAAACAAGGGGTAACCAGAAAGAAGGGGATACTGAAAATAAACAAACCGGTGCAGAATTAGATTTATTTAATAATCATAGTGCATCAAATGTAGAATTGAACAATGAAATGGATTTGGAAAGGAATGCAAAAGAAAATACAAAAATTACCTCTTCCAGTAAGCAGAAAAAAAATTCTGCATCTACTGTTGTCAGTGGAATTACTTTTTTTGACAATTCGGATACACAGGATAAATGGCAGTCAAATAATGATGTTAATGATAGTGGAATTACTGTTCTTGGCAATCAAAATGCACAGGACAAATTGCAGCAAAATAATGATGATAATAGTAATGGAATTACTGTTCTTAACAATCAAAGTACACAAGACAAATGGCAAGACAATAATGATGATGATAATAGTGGAATTGCTGTTCTTGACAATTTAGATACACAGGATAAATGTCAGCAAAATAATGATGATAATAGTAATGGAATTACTGTTCTTAACAATCAAAGTACACAAGACAAATGGCAAGACAATAATGATGATGATAATAGTGGAATTGCTGTTCTTGACAATTTAGATACACAGGATAAATGTCAGCAAAATAATGATGATAATAATAGGGAAGGGATTATTCCAATAGAATGTCTAGATACGAGGGAAAGGCTTGGTGTGAATCAGAGTGCAGAGGCAAGAATATCTGATAATGCTGACCATGAACTGTTGGTCTTAAACCCTGAAAACGATGAAAGAATTGATGATATCGTTTGCGAAGAAGCAATTTTAAGTGAAAATACTATTCAAAATGACTTTGAAGTGTGTGTATCTGGAGGAAATGATTGTTTAGATAATGGACAACAGTTAACTTGCAAGGAAGGGTCAAGTTATGATTTGAATAAAGAAAGCCATTCTTCAAATAAAGATGAACACGCTCTTGGAACAGTGCGTGTTACACATAATTCAAGCTTCAATGAAATAGGAAGTAAGAATTCATCAGATGAAATTACCACACCAAATATGTCCAAGTGCCTTGAAAATCCATCATCATCTGCGCATCCTTCCCAAGTGACAAAATTGTATATGAATTACAATGCCTTCAAAACATCTCGTACTTCTGTTTTTAAGTTCCAAAAAACAAGACGTGAAAAGGAAATTGCAGCATACAGGAGGAAAATTCTAAGGAGTGCTTCTTCATTCCATAGCAAACGTAGAGCCAAATTGTCTTCTAGTCAGAGAAGATATTTTAAGAAAGGAAGGAAGAATATTACTTTTCAAAATCCTCAAATTTCGACATTTGAGAAACATCAAGAGGCAGAGGAAAATTTTACATTGATGGAGGGAGAAGAACATTCTGAGCATGAATATAGTTTGTTATCGAAGGAAAGACTGCCTATTTCGTCAGGGCAAGTATCAGCAATTCCTTCTATAGAACACGTAGCTTCCAGAAGTGAAGAGTCTATGGCAGCAACAAAAGAGACATTTATGCACCATGAAGGAAAACTTACAGAAACTTTGAAACTAAAAGACTGTCATGAGGCTGGATTGAAATCATCTGAAAGTCTGAAGGAAGTGAATTTGTCACCAGAACAGAGGTCACCTGTAACAGTACCAGGCAAGAAATCAAGTGTATGTGCAATGTCTCAATATGAAGTCCCTGATTATTCATATGCAAAATTTGGCACAGCTTCAGCAATGCTTACTGAGGAAAGTGAAAATCCTGTAGGATCTCAAAAGTTAAAAACTGATAATGAGAACTATGACGACCTGATAACAAATGCTTCTTGGGGTAGCCTGGCAGAGGAAGTAGAATATGTTGTTGTAAGAGACTTGGCTGTAACTTCAAAAGAAAGAGTGTCCTGCATAACAGAAAGAAGTGAAACATTAGAATGTACTACTGAATCTTTCACTGTTATTAGAAATCATTCTATTCTAAAGCTAGGAGAAGTTTCTGGCTCTCGAGAAAGATTCAGTAGCATTAAAAGTTCAAAGGAGTATGTTATGTCTGACACTAATATCAAAGAGTCTGAGAATTGGGCTGATCTTGAAAATGGAATGGAGATGGTCCAAGGAACGAAGCAAAAGCAGATAGCTGATTATTCAGCTGTACACAACAGTGAATCCCCTGAGAAGGAAGCAAATGCGCTCAAAGACACATTTACGGATAATTGGAGTTTTGTCACAAACAGTGAGAGTCTCAATTCGAAAAGTTCAAAAGACACAGATGTTGCTGCAGAATTTACTGTTCAAGTAGGTGATGTGAGCATAAAGATACAAGAATATTCAAAAGTTAAGGATGAAGTCTATTCTCAAGAGTCTGTTTGTAGACATGTTTCCAACGAACCTCAGAGCAACAAGAACCTTTTCAGTAGCTGTACACGAGAAACTAATCTGACAACAGAAGGCACAAAGCAACACACACATAAAGAAGAGAAGACTAGTAAAAACCCAGATTTTCAGGAAGAAAAGAAAGACATGAATTATATTTATGAGTGCCCATGCTGTCAGAAGACTCTAGAATCTGAGGAGCTTCTCCTTAACCATGTCTTGCAATCTCACAAAACATATCTCTGTGATTATTGCCCCGTACCTACGTGTTCCGTGTTGTTGGCAAGAAATAAGTTCAGGATTCACCTAAAGCAACACTTGATAACCAATAGATACCAGTGTGGGTTCTGTTCTTTTTCTGCTAGCATGCGTGGAGCTATGAGCAGACACGAGTCTACACATACTAAGGTGAGACCGATTTATTTTGTCTTTGTTTGGTATCCATGGATTATACATTTTTTTTTAATTTATGTTTTGTACTTTTGTAAAAGTATGGAGTTCAATTGTAATTTTGTATTCATGTAAAAATAATTCTTATTGTAGTAGGGGTAGATGAGGTTAACTTTTATTGTTGTATCTTTATTTGGTGTTGTAACTACAGTCTGAACTAAAAGTTTTCTTTTTAAGACTATATTTTTCAAGTTCTCTTTGTCGCTCTGTTCATGCCTGATTAGACTTATCATCATATACCGTGCTAAGTGGTATATCTTAGCAATCCATGTTTGCCAACGGTTATATTAGCAGATGAGCAACTTAGCGGAGTAACAAGAAGTTTGGGTGTGTAGGAAATGCACCCTTAAATCTCGATGAAGTCACTGGCAGCTGGGTATCAGATTGGGTTTAAGGCAATAGACAAGGTGTCTTTTGGGATTTTACTCCTGGTGCATGGCTGATGATCTTGATGGAATAAGTATGGACTAGCAGGGGTCACTTTCCATAGTTAGGTAGGTACTGCGCATCACAAGGAAATGGCTACCCTTTAATGAATTTAGTCAATGAATCCTCTCTGGATTTAGTTAGTCTATTGAAAGCAAGAATGACAGAGTGGCCCCCAGTTCCGGGCATAACGGGGTGCTAAGATTCTCACGGATTACAAATATTGAAGAAAAATTTTAAATTGGTGATTGGAATGTTAGAACCACGAATCATATTGGGAAGTTACAGCAATTGGAAATGAATTTATGAAATATACTTTAGATATCTTGGCCCTAGGGGAAACACTTTGTAAGGGGATTGGTAAAGACATCTTAGACCAAGTCAATATATATATATTCTCAGGAAGAACAGGTGGAGTTGGAAGAGAAGAGGTATGAATGATGATGGCACCAAGAGCAGAAAAGGCATTAATGGACTGGAGAGCTGTGAATAGAAGAGTGTTGCTAGTAAAGTTTAAATCAAAGCAGTGCAATATGAGTATTATAGTTTGCTATGCACCAACAAGTTGCAAATGAAAATGGGGCACACTAGTTTTTGTTCAACATTATCTTGTTATTAGAGGTACTCTTTTCCATCACAATAACATCCAAAAATATACATGGACTTCACCATGTGGCAATTACAAAAATCAAGTAGATCACATAGCCATTAATAAAGAAAGAAGGAGGACTCTGAGAAATATAAACAGCTACAGAGGTGCAGACATTGATAGTGATCACCAGCTCCTCATTACCACTCTAAAATCAAAACTGGAAGCACCCAACCGAAATGTAGATAGAATTCTTAGTTTTGATACAATTAAACTTCTAGAAGATAAGCACAGAGAAACCTTTGCAATTGAATGTAGGACTGGATTTGCAGTCTTAGAGACTTTAAGAGACGAAGAGCAGATGATTAATGATGAATGGTGTGGTATTAAGAACATATATCAGTCAGTTGGTAGTGAAGTTTTGGGACATGTAGTTACAAGAAGAAAATCATGGATATCTAATGATACTCAGGAGACAAAGACAGAAATTGATTATTGAAAGTTTTCGACGAAGTAATGAAAATTACATTTTAGAGCATGTTAGGTATTCCAGTATTGATAGTGAAGTCAAAAGAATCTCTGGAGAGAATATTTAGACAGGAAAGCAGATGATGCAGACAAAGCCATGAATTCAGGGAGTGGCTGTGGTGTGAGAATTGCTCACAGAATTATAAATGAAATCTCTACTAGGGCTAAGAAGAAGAAGTATATACCCATCAAAAGAGATTGATTTGTTATAACAACAGAAGATGAAGAAAGGTACCGTTAGATGGAACACTTTAGTGAGGTCATGAAAAGGAGATATGAAGGGAATAATTTGATTGATATATCTGAAGCTGTGGAAGACCTTGTTGTGCCCATGAATGAATTCAGTGTGTTTGAAGTCGAAGCCATCATTAAAAAACTAAAGAGATGGAAAGCCCCTTGATACAATGGAATAACATTTGCTCGAAAATAAAGTGACTTCCAGAATACATACAAGATTATTTTGTAAAATGTGGTGTGAAGAGGCAAAACCAGATGATTGGGAGCTAGGAGTGTTGGTGAAAATGGTAAAAAAATTTCTAACTGATTGCAATAATTACAGAGACATCACACTTAAGACATTTGTCATGAAGAATATTTAGTATGCTCATTCTAAAGAGATTAGAGAGAAAGATTGAGGAAAAGCTGAGACATGAACATGAATCCACTTTTGATGGCATTTGTGGACTATGAAAAAGCATTTGATAGTGTGCACCGGCCAATTTTGTGGAGAGTCCTGCGTTATTATCGAATTCCTCTCAAATATGTAAATTTGATTAAATCTGTTCATGAACATAGCATATGCAAAGGGTGGAGTCCTATCAAGTGAATTTGCAGTGAACAGTGGAGTACTCAGAGGGAATGTGCTGTCCCCTATGTTGTTTATTCTCCTTAGGGGTTTTGTAATGCATAGAACAGTTGGGGATGGTGGAGAAGGATTAGACTGGATTGGTAATAGAAAATTAGCTGACCTAGAGTATGCTGATGATGCTTTCCTTATTAGCAGAACACCACAGGACCTGCAAAGCTTGCTTACCAGAATGCCTGAATTATCACTTGAGTTTGGGCTCAAGATAAATAGAAGAAAGAAAGAGATGATGAGAACGGAATATGCATTGGAAGATGAAGTATCATTGGAAGGAGAAAGGATTATTGAGGTGGAATCATTTAAATATTTAGGAACTATGATCTCTATTTAATACGGGATCTTTAGAATTTTAGTTTAATGAAAAATTGAAAAAAGCAAATCAGACGATATTTAAGTTAAGTAAAATTTAGAAATAAAATAGCCTGAAATTACATATAAAAGTCAGGCTATATATCAGTTTAGTGAGATCAGTGTTATGTATGGACATGAGTCGTGGTATGACAATGAAGCAATATCAGACAGATTTAGTAGATTTGAGAACAAAACCTTCAGATGAATATTGGAAGGTAAATGGCAGGACAGGATTAGAAATAAAACTATAAGAGAGATTACTCGAGTGCCATATGTGGATGAGATCATGGTGAAGGGAAGATGAAGATGGTTTGGTTATGTTCTTAGCACTCTCCAAGAGAGATTTAGTTCACCAAACTTTCAACAGGTCTCCACAAGGCTCTAGAAGAGTTGGAAGACCCAGGCCTACATGGCTGAGGACTATGAAGCGTGAAGTAGATGATGAATAGTGAATTATTGAATTAAAAGCTCAAGATAGAGACGAGTGGCGAAATCTAACCAAGGCCCTTTGCGTCAATAGGCGTAGGAGGAGGAGATGATGATTACAGTATTCTTATCAATAACAGTCCTGTCTTATGAAGGTACATGTTACATAGAAATTACTCACTTAAGGTTTTATATTCTTTCTCCAAGTAATGTGAAGCTGTGATTATGCCAAATTTCTCCTGTTTCATAATTACAGTTTTTAAATAGAAAATTCTCTTTAGATAAATAAGTGGTCCCAAGATGAAAGACTGGCGACAATTAGAATTAATTGTAAGTTGTTTAGAGTAACAGTTATTGGAAGCTATGCCCCTACAGAAGACAGTGAAGACCAAGATAAAGATCTGTTCTACGAAAAATTACAAGAAGTCCTTGATGATATCACAAAACATGATATGATAGTGCTTGTTGGAGACTTCAATTCAAAGGTTGGCAGAGACAAGTGCATATGCACCTGCCATAGGAAGAGAAAGCCTACATGAACATTCAAATGACAATGGAACACGACTGGTTTCCTTTACGATCACCAACAACCTGATAATTGGTGGAACTCTCTTCCCCCACAAAGATATCCATAAGCATACATGGAAATTACCTAACAGTAGAACCTTCAACCAAATTGACCATTTTCTTTTCAGCAGAAAACACTGCAGGTCTCTACAAGACGTCAGAAGTCTACGAGGAGCAGTCTGTGACACTGATCATTATTTAGTAAGGGCAAAAATTAAAGCAAAACTGTGCGCAAGAAAATCAGAACAAGTAGAAAAAAAAATAGGTATGATGTAGAAAAGATAAAAGAAGTGCCAGTAGAGGACAATTTTCAAATAAAGCTCACTAACCGATTTCAAATGCTAGAGATGTTAGACGATGATGCAGATACTGAAAATGCCAATACAAAATGGCAAGCAATTGAAGAAACAGTCAAGGAGGCAGCAGAGGATGAAGTTGGATACATACAAGGAAGAAGAAATGCCCACTGGTATAACAATGAATGCAGAGAGGTGGTGGAGAGGAGGAAACAAGTTAGAGCCAAGGTATTACAAGCCCCAAGAGAAGAAGGCTGGAGAGAGGTATCCTGACTGGAAAACAGAAATGTATATAGAGTTTTGAGAAGGAAAAACAACAAAAACTGAATGATGAACTTGACATAATTGATGAAAACAGAAAACGAGGCAGAATTAGACATTACCAAGGAGTCCACAAACTAAAAGGGGGTTACCGAGCTAGAACCCAAATGATTAAAGATAAAGATGGAGAAATACTCACGAGAGAAGAGGATGTGATGAAGAGTATTTTAAGGAGCTACTAAACAGACCTGACCCAGTAAATCCCATTAATGAGGAGACTTATTATGGTCCTGAATTAGAATTGGAGCCGCCCACTAGATTGGAAGCCAATAAAGTAATTAAAAGTTTGAAAAATAATAAAAGCCCAGGAAATGATAACATCCCAGCAAAGCTTTGGAAATATGGGGGTGAAGTGATTCAAGACGAACTTCATGATCTGATGGTGACAATTTGGAATGAAGAAATTACTCCAGATCAGTGGGAGGAAGGAATCTTTATCCCGATACATAAGAAGGGAGACAGATTAATCTGCAGTAATTACGAGGTATTTGTTTACTACCTACAGCATATAAGATATTTACAATTATCATATACCACAGACTTACCACCTATGCAGAAAGTATAATCGGAGAATATCAGCGTGGTTTCCGAGCTTGACGGTCTACCATTGACCAAATATTCTCCTTCAGACAAGTCATAGAAAAATACTGGGAATATAAGCAACAAACCCACTTATTCATAGACTTCAAACAGGCATATGACAGCATACACTTACCATCAACGTGGAATATAATGAGAGTATTCGGAATACCCTCAAAACTCGTAAGGATAACGAAAGCCTGTTATAAAAATACCCTATGCTCAGCTAGATGCGGCTCAAGATATGCTACCACTTTTCAGGTGAAAAGCGGCCTAAAACAAGGATGCATCCTATCCCCCCTTCTCTTCAACCTGGTGATGGAAAGGTAGTAAGAAGCATAACTGCCAGGCAAGAAGGTGTCACTTTTAATAACGTAAGGGTCAATGCTTAGGCTATGCTGATGACATAGATATCATAGGGGTCAACCTCAGGGAGGTAGAGAACCTAACAACACAGTTCAAAACAATGGCTTGCCAGGTGGGACTAGAGATAAATGAAGGAAAAACTAAAATCATGGAAGTAGCAAGAACACCGCAATTACAGGGAAATGTAGATCTTGCAGGCATCAGAATTGAGACAGTAGAGTCCTTTAAATATCTGGGTACTATTATGTCGCAGAACGCTGGAATGGCTGAAGAAGTTACAGCAAGGATTGGAGCAGCCAACAGATGTTATTTCAACCTTACAGACCTTTTTAAACGACGATCAATCTCCCGTAAAACAAAATTGAGAATATATAACACAGTTATCAGACCATTTTTGATATATGGATACGAGACATGGTCTCTAACAAAAACATTAGAGAAAAAATTTGAAATTTTTGAGAATGGGGTTCTGAGAAGAATAGAGAGGCCCATCTATGACCAAGAAATAAATGGATGGAGAAGACGACATAATAGAGAAATGAGAAATAGTACAAACCAACCAAATATATGTAATGTAATTAGATCAAGAAGACTCCAATGGGCAGGACATATGGCTCGTATGGATGAAGATAGAGCTCCAAAGAGGATATTCTTGGCTGAAGTTGCTGGAGAAGATGCTTGGAGGAGGATGTAAGAATCTCTGGGGGGAAACCCAAATGAATGGTTCCATCAGGCACAGGATAGAGAAGAGTGGAGAATCCTATCACGAGCGGTCATGGGTCAAAATGTGGCCTTAATACCACCGGAGTAGTAGTAATAGTAGTAAGATGACCCTCACATATACGTCTACTAAAAAGAAACGATTTAAAGTGGAACTCTCAGCTTTAGTCCAATGCTAAACTTGCAGAGAGAGAGAAGAAAGGGTCAAATAGGATATTTTGTGCTGAAATAGGAAAATGACAATAGAAGTCCTGTTGAAAATCTTTGGATTTTTATTAAGAAAATGAACTTTTTCAAAGTTGTAGGTCTGAAAATAGAGAAGAAAGTTATTTGAATGGTCTTCAGAAAATTTCTTCTTGAAGGGTAATTGATTGGTCTCTGCGTGATTAACAGATTTTGTTAAATTTTAGAGTACATGTATGTATATCAGCTCTTAGCGTAAGTTCTCAGAACTCATACTAACTAAATTTTGATATTGCGTGTGCTTACGAATCTGTAGTATTTCAGAAGCAAGTATAACCGTAATTTTTCTTAATATTACTTTTATATGTGTCCCTCCCTTGCATTATTTTTATATATTTACATTTGAAAAAGCCAAAACTCTGAACTGCTTTTGATACTTCCTCTTATTATTGTGCCTCATGGTGCTTTCCTTCATTATAGGGACGGGCAATGTCATTTCAACTATGGTAGCATTATAACTTTTTGAAAAGTATTCAAAGTTCATGAAATGTCCAAACCGCACTGGGCTGTCCATCCTGCAAACCTTCCTCTCTAGTAATGAAGTCAGAATTTGGCTTTAACCTGACCTTGTTGATGTAGATTGTTTGTCCCATCTGGACAAGCACGGCCTCTTGTAATTCTGCAGCAATAATTATGAACTCGTGACTTCCAGAAGGATCGAGACACCTAGAAGGATTGGTAATTTCATCTAGATCGTTTCCTTGTCTCTTGCCATTCTAGTGAAGTTAATTGAGACAGCATATATTAATATTCCAAAACTTTGTATTGTATAGTACAATTACTTGAGACTAATCACTATTATTTTGGTAGTTTTTTTATATGGGGACTTCTTAATGTGTTTGCTAGATACTAAAGCAAAAAAAAAAAATTATCTTAATTGTGTCTAGTCATTTCATGTGAGTATACGTTATTAAGATTTTTATGATAGCTGCTAATGTTCGTTTTTCTCTTGAATACAGTTTTTCTGCTACTGTGTATTTATATTTTCGTTTGTATTGTGATTTTAGACTAGTGTAGACTAAAATTCTATTTGGTAACTCTCTTCACTAAAAGTTCTCTAGATTTTGTAAGGTAACTGTGGTAGTATCGGTATATATCAATCTTTGTTAATTGCCTCTAGAAACAAAGATGTTTTAGTTTTGAGGAAGGTTGGTTTTGAATCTAATATGGTTTTTACTATATCGATTCTGTAGTAAGTTCTTGGCTGTTGATTATGGTCTTTTTTTTTTTTTTCTAAACTCTTAACTCTTGTAGACTGCTTCATATTCATAGTAAGAATTCATAGCCTTATCATCACATTTGTTTCTTAGAAAGTCGTCCGTTTGCTATTAGACAGTTCACTAGACGGAAAGTATGCATACCATATTAACCAGAAAGTCAACACTTGAATAGTTGTATCCTTAATTGTAATCTTACACATCACATATATCTCATTTAACACACGATCGTGACTATGTTGTTTTATGTTTCACTTGTACTATTGAACTTCCGAAGATTTTATAAATTAAAGAAAAATTTGAGCTGTTATTTGAATATTCAAGAACAGAAAATAAAGGTTAGGAAGCATGAAATAAAGTTTTAATAATTTGTTTTCAACCAAGTTTAGAAACATGAAATACACTAATAAGTAATTTTTCATTTAAAGTCTGAAATACTGAGTTATCATATCACTGAGTTGCTGACACATGTGTCTGCTCCCACTAGCCACAGGTTTCAAAAGATTTCAAGATCATGAGAAAAGGATATTCGAAATACCGAAAGAGCAGTAAGAAACAGAAGCAACCTCCAAGGGAAGAATTACAACTGTGTTCTTCAGACCGGAATTTTGATGGAGAAATGGATCATGGAACAAGAACAGTAAGAGTAACTAGAAGATCATCTTTAGTGGGAGATGAAAAGCTTTTGCTGCGAAGATCCTCACGTATGGGGATGCCAGAATGCAAGAAGGAAAGTAAAGCCAATATTGAAGAAGCAAATAATTCGCAAGAAGAAAAGGAGTTGGATTTTCAAGAGGATGTCAACAAGCGAGAAGCCGAAGATGCCTTATCAAGAGCTCTAGGTGATCTTGCAGTTGAATATTCGGAAACTGAGATGCTGAAGGATTCAGTATTTGATATTACATCAACTTCTTCCTGTGGCAGCAGTATAGAACCTACAATCGAGCAAGACTTGAAAGTAGAAGGCTGTAAGACTGGTAACCAGACATTTCAAGGATTGCCCATCAATTGTTGCTCCACACTGTTATCAACAGTTTGTGAATTGGTGGATCATATTCGAAAGAACCATTTATCCGCAGCAAAAGGTCCAGGCTCTGCACAAAAGGGCCTAGGGTCAGGATTTCCGTGTATTGATTCCAATTGCCCAGTATCATTAAAAACAACAAATTTGGCTGTCCATCTCAAGAGTCATTTAGTTCCTAGGAAGATTGCTTGTAACCTTTGTACTTACACAACCAACTGTGAATTTGCTCTTCGCACCCACTCTTTGGCTCATAATAGGATGAAAGTAAGATTTTTTTCTGGTTTGTCTTGTTATTTCAAATCTGTCTTTAAAATTGCATTAATTTTATAGGGGCTAATTTTTACATTTTCATTCTCTAAATTAAAGTATTATAAGATATGATGTCGGTTTCTAGGTTTAATACACAGGTAATGAATATGGTTTCAGGAGAGTTTGAAAATATATACATTAAAAGCCTTAAGATGAGCTTAGTTTTTATAAAGAAAGGGCTTTGGGTTTTCTAGTTTTCCCCTTATAAAGAAAGGGTCTTGGTTTAAGTGTCATTCATTTCAATAATGGAATTTTTTTTTTCAGGGTATGAAACAGAAAAAACGAGTCTTAGGTTCTCGTAGGTGTGTACTAAAACACAGGCTAAGACTGAGAAGGCATTCATTATCAGAGGAAAAAGCAATTGGTAATGATAATTCAAGTAAAGTCACTCAAAAGAAACTCCCAGCTCAGGGGATAAATTCAAAAGCTGTGTATCAGGTACGGTTGCCAAAGAAAACTGAACCTAGCATTCTCAAAAGGAAAACAAAATGTTTATACTTGTACCAAAAGAAAACAAAACTAACACTACAGTATTTGAAACTGGAAAGAGAAGCCAAGAAGTTATCAGACAAAGTACAGAAACTGGACAAGGACATTAAAATGGTTATCCAAGATCCTACTCAGGAGGAAGCGGAGGAGGTGATTCCAAGACAGTCGATCAAAAAATCTGCTGTAGTCTCTGTAACTAGTTCATCATTACTGAGGAAAAATATTTTACAGAATATTGGAGAACAGAATGCTTTGAAGAACAGTCTGCATATTAGTTCTGAGATGTCTAAAAATGATAAGTTGAAAAGAAAAAGTGGTTCGATTGTGGTTTCTTGTAAAGAACAAACTGTAGCTAGTTTTGAAAATAACCATATTAAGCAAAAGGTTAAACGTCAGTCTAGCAAAGGTACTAAAATTAAGTTTGAAAGCCAGTTACTTAGCAAAATGACTGATGAAGGTAATAAGAATAATTTGGTTTTCTCAGGAGGTGGTAAGACATGTAAAACAGACTTGAGAAGTCGTATTACTGGAGAAATGCATAATACCAGTGCCCATACTTCCATTAAATGTGGCCGTAAAGCGAATCAGGCTGTTGAAGCTTCGAACGTATGTGGTTCAGTAATTAAACCATATTTTGACTACCTAGGAAGTGAACATTCTAAAGACAATGATGTAGCTGTTGATTCAAGTGTTAAGGTAGGGCATACAAGAGGCTTTCGGGACAACAATTCACTAGATATTGCTGCACCAGATGTCAACTCTGAAATTTCAACCAACGTTTATCACCAAAATTTTCAGGAAGCTGGAAGTGGATCTAGTAGCTTGAACAGTGAAGGGTGTCTCACCGGTAGTGCAAATAATGAATTAAGTCAAATGACCCAAAACCTTGCTCGTATGAGTTTCTTGGGCACTAAAACTATGGATGATCTCTCATCTGTAAGAAGATCCATGCAAAATGCAGTCAAGTTTAATACAAATAAATCTGGAACCTCTTCAGAGGAGATTGATGAAACAGAGGGACAGAGCACTGATTTGTATGAGTGTCCCTTATGCTCAGAACATTACCAAGATCCAAACACACTTGTGGATCATTATACACTCTTTCATTCGAAACATATACCCTATGTCTGTAAGTTCAAAGGATGTCCCGCAGTTCTGAGCCGGCAGAATTCTTTAAAGCATCTTGAGAGCCACCTCTTCAAGAGAAATTTTGACTGCCCGTTTTGTTCCTACTCTCACAAGTCTTTGTACTTATTGAAGCATCATCTAATGGTACATAGAGAGGTTAGTGTAGTGTCTAATTATTTTACTTAATTTTACAGAATTTTTATTCGTTTAACATTTTTTTTAAATAATTATACATACATGTATTATTTATTATATACACATTAAGGTCTCACCACATAAAATATTAAATGGGTTACTTTACTGAAAACTTCCATATCATGAAAAACATATATACCCAAACAAAGTTTAACAAAGAGCCAGTCATGTTATATACTGCCTCCAACAGACAAACAATACGCCACTCGCCTTCTAACTTGCTTTGTCTTGTTCATCTTTCATATTAAGGCAGCTGTATTCCAGGATTTTTTTCCCATTTTATAAAGCGAGCTGTTATCAATCATTCTTGGTGCTTAATCATTTTCCATTCCCGTTCATAAGGCTTAAAATTAATGAATCCAAATAGAATTAAAATCTTTCTACTCATATTTTCATACAATTTCTGGATTGTATACGCTTTTTATCGACGTATCATCCAGAACGACAACAATTGCCGACTATTACTGTTAATTGGGTAAAATGTAGGTTATAGATTATTCTCCCAGGAGTGCAAACTTTTCATACTGTATCCTTACTTGTATCTTTTATTCCAAAGTTCATTTTATAATTCCCGTGCTTTATTTTATTCCAGTATTATTGTTTTTGCCCAATAACTGTTTTTTAGATTCATCAGTAACCTATGTATTACTCACTTTACTCGTTATGTCCTTTACCATATGATCCCATATTTTTTATTACACCTCAAAGAGTGCTTTTCCCATCCTTTTTGTTCTTCACATGTGAAATTTATTCCATTTACTGTTTTTTCCCAACACTTCATACATGTAAAAAATCATTTAGAGTTTAGATGCTGGTCAAATCCCTAAGTTTTGTGTACATACAAATTCCTGCTTTGGTATATTTAGTATATTTATTTATCCAATTCCTTTTTTTCACAAATCTTTTTATGAAGGCTACCGTGAAGTTTATAATGCTTTCTAATTCATGTCATTCTACTACTTACCTTTACATTTAGCAGTTTACTCTTCTATCTAATCTGTTAGCTACACATAAAATTCTCAATACTGCATTTTGTATTAACATAGATAATTGTGAATGTTGTATTTCCGGGAGTAAATTTTCTTTCAGAAATCTATTTCATTAGTCACTGTTCTCGTTTACTGTCTCTTTTTCATGCATGCTCAATTGCTCCACACCTACAGAATACAGTTCCTGTACATCACTTTATTCTACAGTAGTACCTCGGCTTACAAGTTTGATTCGTTCTGGAAACGAGCTTGCAACCAAAAATGCTCGTATTCTAAAACAATTTTTATCTTAAGAAATAAAGGAATTCACTTAATGCGTTCCACACGTCCATAAATATGCTTATACACTACTTTTTAAAGGTTTGTAGTGGTAATTGTTGTTAAAATTATAATCCCCTAACATGAGAAATGCATACAAATTTAATCATTCACTATGAAAAATAGAAATATTGACATTAACTCACATTTTACCTTTGAGGAGAGTCGAAGTTGCAGTGAGAGAAACGAGAGAAGAATAGGAGGGGGTGAGGGCATTACTACTTGGTGGGAGAATCTCTCTCCATGAGAATTTGTCAGGGGTTGTCTCTCATGAACGACTTAATTTACGGTTTTTGGACACTTGGTCGTCTCTTTTTTTACTCTCTTGCATTCAGTTTTGACGAGGAACCTACTAGACAACTGCTTTTTCCTTTTCTTTGAAATATGAAAAGGAGATATTGTATTACTGGCAAATAGATTCGCTGTTCACCATGCCGAAACTTTATTTCGCAGATGTGTTTTTACAATATTTTGAGGTTTGTTCCTCAGTCCGTTTTCCATATTCCTTTGATGCTGCACCTTATGTAGCTCCAAAGCCATTTCTCTTTCACGAATAGTGTTATCGGTAGTTTATGATCTGCTAACTTCTTCTCATTAATCCAGATAAGTTGAAATTTTTTAACATTAAGAACACGTTGCTGTTGATTTCTTGATGTCAGCACCTGCTTTATAATGTCAAAGGATTTGAGAACTTTTTGCTCAGAATTATAATCATACCAATCTTGGATGTTTTAGTACAATTGTACATTTTTGGCTGGTCGGCTGCATGCTTACCTTGTTCAGGCTTCGCAATAACTTGTTTTTCTATTTCTCAGATAATCCTTCTAACTGTCTTTCATAATCATCTTGGTGACTGTTGTCACGATATTGTACTTTTAACTTTACAATAAAGTACTAAATGTCTGTGACGAACAATAACGATCACAATTCGACAAGGAACATGCAGTCATAGCTCTACAAAAAGGAGTTACAAAGACGTGCACACCAGATGATGCTTCTACAAGTGTTGCTCAAAGAGGGAAAGAGTTAGGCTCTGAGCAAGGGAGACGCTTGCTAATGTGAAGCAAAATGAAGGAAAAATCCTTTTAGCACTCCGTGGGTTGCTTAAGGGCACCACAGGATTAATTTTTGCTAATCAGCTTTTAGTCTCGTTAGTATTTGTCATATAAAAATGTCCGTATTGTGCAATTTTTTGCTCGCAGACTGATGCAGTACTCGTAACCCACTTTGAATGAATTTGTATGCTCGCCTCCCGATTTGCACGTCTTCAAAGTAACTCGTAACCCGAGGTACTATAATATACCTTATAGTATGTATATTACCCAGGGCAACCCCATTTTTCACTCTTCTATCCTACCCAGGTATTGATTCAAACTTTTTTGTCATTTATTGTCATGGAAATAAATGATTCAGGAAGCTTGAAACCACTACTTCTTACAGGTAATCCAAAACAGAAATTACCCCTCTTTGACCTTGTTCAGAAAAACCTTACCTTTTAGATATATATACATATTTAATTATCCCTAGCATCCGGCTTTTTCTTCCTAGATTTAACCTCAAACATACATTCCTTTTCATGTGTACTACTTCTACAGATCCAAAGCCTTGATTGTTTTTTCAACACATTCTAATTCTATTTCTCATATATAAAATATAAGTAGGTCTAGGTTTCATGAAACGTTTTTTTTTTTTTTTTTTTTTTTTTTGTCATACTAATTTTTTCTTTGAATTATTTTTTTTTTCAACAAATTCTGATTTTATTTCTTATTTTTCGGAAATAAGGTTTTAAAAATAGTACTTTTTTTGTTATATTATTTAATTTGTTTGTTTTAACAAATTCTATTTCTAATCTTTAGGAAATAAGTTTGTCTAGGTTTCAAAAACCTTCTGTGTCATTATTTTTAGTATTTAATTCTTTGCTCAATGATTTTAAAACTCAATACGATGCACGCCAGAACTTGAAGGTACCTACAGTAGAATCCCTTAGTAACTACTAAAAGAAGTCTGTCTCGTCATTAGCATTTTGTCAGAAAAGTTATCGTGGTAGTCTGTGTTATGTGCTTTGATTAATTACGGTAGAGAGAGAGAGAGAGAGAGAGAGAGAGAGAGAGAGAGAGAGAGAGAGAGAGAGAGAGAGAGAGAGAGAGAGAGAGAGATTTACCACCCCAATGAGTCGGACTCTTACAGAGTGGCCTGATTAATCTCTGAAATAAAAAAATATTTATATTAATGCCAAGATTGATAAAATAAAATTCATCAAATATAAGTGATTAAAAAATGAGGCAAACATTAATGGTAAATATAAATTTAAATCACCCTTAGAACCTAAGTTTCTTAAAAAGTTAAAATCTTGAAAACAGGTAAATTGGCAATTTTAACTTCAAATCCACCTATCTCTCTCTAAACAGATAAATTGTTAAAGGTTTAACATCAATCCACCAATCTCTCTAAACAGATAAATTGTTAAAGGTTTAACATCAATCCACCAATCTCTCTAAACGGATAAATTGTTAAAGGTTTAACATCAATCCACCAATCTCTCTAATCAGATAAATTGTCAAAGGTTTAACATCAATCCACCAATCTCTCTATACAGATAAATTGTTGAAGATTTAACATCAAATCCACGTATCTCCTAACAGTTAAATTGTTAAAGGTTTAACATCAAATCCACCTATCTCTCTAAACCTAAATTGTTGAAGGTTTAACTTCAATCCACCAATCTCTCTCCTCCAGGTCTCCGAGACCCTGGAAGAAAACCAGCAGGTTATGATACACGTTCGTGGTAAGAGTGGCACAGGTCTCATCAACTTGCTGTGCCAAGGGGCTTCCAAATCGAACAAGAGGAAGAGAAGGGATAGTGATACTTACGAAAGAAATTCCGAGTATTAGTGTTGTCTAGGAGATAGCTGGAATGGTCCCATGTGGAGTAAAAGAATGCCATGGGTAATTTAATGGCTTGAGTAGTCTCTGTATTGTGATTTGTGAAATTTATCACTGCCCATTGTTCATGGGAGTTTTTATGTCTGTGGTGTGCTGTGCAAATACATAGCACCGAGTATTAGAGTTGCCTAAGAGATGGCTAATAGGTTCCCATGTGGGGTAAAAGAATGTCGGGGATAATTTAATATCGTGAGGAGTTTCTGTATTATGATTTGTGGAATTTATCACGGAATTTTTTGTATGTCTGTGGTGTGCTGTGCAAGTGCATACCAAATAGTATTATAATTGCTTAAGAGATGGCTGGAATGGTCCCGTGTCGGGTAAAAGAATGCCATGGGTAATTTAATGGCTTGAGTAGTTTCTGTATTGTGATTTGTGGAATTTATCACTGCCCAATGGTCATGGGAGTTTTTGTATGTCTGTGGTGTACTATGCAAACATATAGCACAGGGTATTAGATTTGCCTAAGAAATCGTTAGAAGGTTCCCGAGGAGGAGGGGGGTGGGGTAAAAGAATGCCAGGGACAATTTAATGTCGTGAGAAGTTTCTGGTTTTTTTTTTTTTTTTTTTTTTTTTTTGGAATTTATCACTGCCCATTGTTCATGGGAGCTTTTGTATGTCTGTGGTGTGTTGTGCAAATACAATACTAGTAATGTAATGGCACCAGCCTTACGCACATTACCTTGTTCTAGCTCACGAATTTTCTAAACAGGATTGATCGTGGCATATGTAGAGTTAAGTTCTTGGTTACTGTGATATTTTAATTTCACTTTCAATGAAGTTTATTTTACTCTATAAGTACAGCAGGCTTTAATCATTTAAAACAGACTGAAAGTATTTATAGGACAAATTTTCTTCAACTCACCAACTTTTGTTAGAATAGACAAGAAACTTATAATTTCAATTGACGGGGAAATCTATACACTAAAGTTACTGGTTTGGTTTCATGTTCATTTTTTCATATGCCAGTCACCAGAGAAAACGGAGTTTTAGGCTAAAACTCCTGTAAAATCTAAAATGAAACTAAAATTGGTAGAAAGTGGAATTTCACGTTTATTTTGTGAGGAGACACCGTGTATAATTTAGATAGGAGTAGTTTGTTATTTAAATATTATGTATTTAGAAGAAATTGCTGTTTTCTTTGCACCATGTAAAACCATTTATTTTTTTCTAGAATTATTGTTAACTTTTTTATTCAGTTCCTGTCTTGATTGACAAGGTGCTAACACCAGGTATGAATGTTCCTTGTAATCTGTACTGAAAGTATTTGGTATTATGAGTCAAAATTAATTTCCCATTTGATGGTAGCATAGAAAGAAAATTATTGAAGACAGAGGCTCGATTATATTATTGAAGACAAAAGATGGATTTTGCTGAAGATTGTTTTCCATGTTAAAATCGTAATTAACTAATATTTTCAAGGTAGATACTTCATAGAATCCATGTAATTTGCACCCTTACAATTATGAATCGTCAAGTAGTCTCCCGTATTAGAACTTTTCTTACTTATGAATAAAGTAAACTTTCCGACACAGATCAAATGCCAATAATATTTAATTTTAAATTATACACCTTTTCTTTTTTCTAATGAATTAATTTATAATTAAGCCTATAAGCTCTTTAGAACTCATATTCATATTGTAGTTTTTTTTTTCTAGAATCGTTATTTTCTTGCTTATAAACCATGAATTAAGTATGTAATCTCTATGATGTTTGGCATATTTTGTTCAGTCTGTTTACTGTCAGTATAGATACATTTAATGTAAACCGTATCTAACAATTTTGTGTACAGTGTATATATATAAATATATATATATATATATATATATATATATATATATATATATATTATATATATATATACATACATACATACATATATATATACATATATGTTATATATACATATATATAAATATTCATATATATATATATATATATATATATATATATAATGTGTATATATACATATCATATATATACATATATATGTATATGCATACATATTTATATATATATATATATATATATATATATATACATATATATATGCATATATATATATAATTCATATATATATATATCTATTTATCTATCTATCTATCTATATATATATATATATATATATATATATATATATATATATATAATCATATTCCGAAGTATAATTAATAATTTTTCTAAGTGATTGATCATATATTTATTATGTACGAACACGTCGTATTGAAAACTAAATGTATTTCCAAGTATAGTACTTCCCCCATTGGGTAAGAATGGAATTGGAGTGTGGCGTAAATGTATTTTATTTCATTATGTTGTATTTAATTGTATTATGAAACTGAAAGAACTAAACTTTTTCTTTAATAACGACGGTACATTTTATGTATTGGAAAATGCCATTCAATTTATTTATCTTATTTTTCTTCTACAAACGGACTTTAAATTACATATATTTTCTCGTTTAACCTTTAACGTGTCCAGTATTGTCAATCATTTATATAATTATAGCCTAAGGAAATTAATCTTGTTCAAGAGATAAGTATTTAGTTATGGTTTACATGTGAAATTTCTATACCTTCACACTGGGATATACAGTATTGTATACTATGACGAATGTGAATGCAGTGATTTATAATTTTGTTGAAAATTCCCATTCATGTTAAATCTGCTTGAATTCAATTTCTTGACTTTTCGTTGATCGGAACACATTCTAGTAATGTAAGTGGGAATATTTATAATATTGTTTAAAATTCCTGTTAATGTTAAATCTGACATGAATTCAATTCCTTGACTTTTCGTCAAGCAGTATATATATATATATATATATATATATATATATATATATATATATATATATATATATATATATATATATATATATATCCTTGTAAGGTAAAAGGCAATATTTATAATTTTGTTAAAAATTCCTCTTAATTTTATATCTGCTATGAATTCAATTTCTTGACTTTTCGTCAAACAGTATATATCCTTGTAAGGTAAAAGGCAATATTTATAATTTTGTTAAAAATTCCTCTTAATTTTATATCTGCTATGAATTCAATTTCTTGACTTTTCGTCAAACAGTATATATCCTTGTAAGGTAAAAGGCAATATTTATAATTTTGTTAAAAATTCCTCTTAATTTTATATCTGCTATGAATTCAATTTCTTGACTTTTCGTCAAACAGTATATATCCTTGTAAGGTAAAAGGCAATATTTATAATTTTGTTAAAAATTCCTCTTAATTTTATATCTGCCATGAATTCAATTTCTTGACTTTTCGTCAAACAGTATATATCCTTGTAAGGTAAAAGGCAATATTTATAATTTTGTTAAAAATTCCTCTTAATTTAAAATCTGCTATGAATTCAATTTTCTTGACTTTGGTCAAACAGTACGTATCCTTCAAATTTAATAGGCAAATTTTTAGTAAGTTAGCGCCTGCAAAATTCCTATATTGCAATTATTATATTCTATTACTTTTTTATTTATTAATGTATCATTATTTAGTTAATGGAATATTTGTTTTACGTTGTTATTTGTAAGAAGGAATAGATTTTAGTTTTTCTTTTTATGTAAACTTTAGAGTATATTCCATGAACTATGGGAAGAATGAAGCCAGGATTATTAAACTATTCACATATGAATGTGCTAAGTATGTAGCATAAAGGCTTATCATCTTTATTTGTTAATGTACATGTTTCCTGTCATATAGAAAGTCCAGATTTTCAGTTTGAAGGTAAAACCATGAAATGTTAAGTTTCGTTTGAGTATATTACGGTATATGATAATTCTCACTGCCCAAAAACGTTTATTATTATTTTATTTGATTGTTAGTTGGTGGTAAATGGTTGCCTGAGTTCAATATGATGAGTAAACTTTAAAAAAGTAGAATCCAATTTCTTTATTTTCCATGATTTGATGATTTAAAGAAATATATATATATATATATATATATATATATATATATATATATATATATAAATATATATATGTATGTATGTATATATATTATATATATATTATATATATATTATATATATGTATGTATGTATATATATTATATATATATTATATATATGTATATGTATATATATATTATATATATTATATATATATATATATATATATATATATATATATATATATATATATATATCTATATATATAAATATATATATATATATATATATATACATAATATATATATATATATATATATATATATATATATATATATATATATATATATATATATAAAACAACAAATGTAAGCGTTTCTAGTCCACTGCAGGACAAAGAAATCGGACACGTCTTTATTCATATCTGGGGTTTGGCCCATTTTCATCACCACCCTGGCCAACTGCGGATTGGTTATAGTAGGAGACTTTTGTGTGGTCACACAGCCAACTAACGTACTACGAATTGCCCTGACTAGTAAGCCAACAGCTTTGCTGATCATAGCGATACATGAACCCTTTCACCGCATTAAGTTATCCTCACTCGAGTGACGATATTTTATAATGCTTGTGATTGGAGCATGTTCTATTAAGGGGACCACCTGCTATGGTGGATAACACCAGAATTACCACATAACATAAAACCTTGAAAAAAATTGAAAATCGAGTTATTGTTTCTACGTATACAGAAACATGTACATGTTCTCCAGAAGTTCAGCCAATTATTT
>NC_090725.1:50319891-50327391 GCF_036898095.1 Palaemon carinicauda | reverse complement strand
TCACCCCCCAAAATTGGGGGAAGTGCTTTGGTGTATGTATGTATGTACGTAGAGGAGAAATATCCTGAAATTAAATAAAAAAAAAAAACGCTTAAAAATGCTTTGCAATAGGAAAATTTACATCTTTGGCATAAATTTCTATTATATAGAAGAATTTTCTATATTTCAAGTCTGGCGGAAGTGATCGCTTTACCCAGAACTAAGAGTAGCAGCTGCCCTCTCAGCAGACTCGATGCAACCGCTGCTGCTGCCTTGCAGCTTATTGACTGCGACCGAAGTGGAAGTACAGCCAATGAAGTCTGACCTTTTCATCCGTCCGGTGCCAGATTAACTTAGACTCTCCCTTCCTCTTTCCTCACTTTTCACCCCCACCCCCCTCCTCCTGCAACTTTAGTCTCTTCTCACAACTCCACTTCCTCTCTCTCTCTCTCTCTCTCTCTCTCTCTCTCTCTCTCTCTCTCTCTCTCTCTCTCTCTCTCTCCTTCTACACTTCATCACGGCATCCACAATCTGTCCCACCATATTTGTCAATCAAACATTTGTCTACTATATATATATATATATATATATATATATATATATATATATATATATATATATATATATATATATATACTCCCTCCACCTCCCTCCCCATCAACTCCATTTGAGTTGTTGGGTGGACAGATATCCATACAAATTACTGATCGTGTCAAAGGACTCTGAAGATTTAACATGCAATTGTGGGTAACTATAAATACCAAGTATGCATAGATCTCGCTATACAGATTATTATTATTATTATTATTATGATTATTACTACTACTTGTCAAGCTACAACCCTAGTTGGAAAAGCAGGATGCTACAATTTCTGCCCAGGGGCTCCAATAGCCCAGTGAGGAAAGGAAACAAGGAAAAATAAAATTTTCAAGAGGGAACATCATTAAGATAAATATTTCCTATATAAACTATAAAAACTTAACAAAATAAGAGGAAGAGAAACAAGATAGAACAGCGTGCCCGAGTGTACCCTCAATCAAGAGAACTTTAACCCTATACAGTGGAAGACCATGGTACAGAGGCTATAGCACTACACAAGACTCGAGAACAATGGTTTGATTTTGGAGTGTCCTCCCAGAAGAGCTGCTTACCATAGCTAAAGAGTCTCTTCTACCCTTAACAAGAGGAAAGTGGCCACTGAACAATTACAGTAACCCCTGGGGTGAAGAAGAATTGTTTGGTAATCTCAGTGTTGTTTAGGCGTATGAGGACAGAGGAGAATAAGTAAAGAATAGGCTAGACCATTCGCTGTGTGTGTAGGCAAAGGGAAAATGAACCGTAACCAGAGAGAAGGTTCCAATGTAGTACTGTCAGGCCAGTTTAAAGACCCCATAACTCTCTAGTGGTAGTATCTCAACGGGTGGCTGGTGCCCTGGCCAACCTACTACCTACTACTGCCTAAGTATCTTCAACTCCCTCATTATCTAACGTTTTCGAATACCAGAAGAATTATGCTAATAGTACTGTGTTCTCTAGTTTGGGGATCGGCTTTTGGTGTATTCTTTGTTTTATATATAATTTATCTCATCGTAAAGAAACGTCCTGGCCTGACGATAAGCCCCGCCCTAGGTCAGCAATTATTTGTATTGTCTGCAACCTCACTATCCTTGTGAGCTAAGAATGTGGATTTTGGGGGAGCCTATGGGTTGCCATTATCCGGCTCTCCCTGGTCCTAGCTTGGGTGGAGAGGGGGCTTGGGCGCTGAACTTGTGTATATATGGTCAGTCTCGTGGGCACTGTCGTGCTAGCTTGGGCATTGTCCCTGTCTTGACTCTGCCATTCATGACCTTAAAACCATGAAGTTTATGTGATTGGTCTTTTGTGTTGCTTCTAACTGTTTAACGTTAGGAAGTTGGTGGATAATTTTAAATTCAATGTTGGATTTTTTACTGATATATTACAAAGTAGACAGTGAAGGGCATTAGAATGCAATATCTGATATTCGTCAGATCAATGTTCTCGATGCATATGCCAGATATGTGGTTTGACCTTGAAAACAAGCTTGGTGGGTATGTAGATAATGCCACTCGATACATCAAAGCAATCGTACGAGTATTGACCTGAATGCCTTGGGCTCCCAACGAAGATGCAAGTCTTACCAATCATTTACACATACCCTATGACCTTTCTTTCTTAACCTATTCCTCTCCTGATGTCATCTTCCATTGTACATATCTTTGATACTTTATGAATCATCCACTGTTGGCTCCTCAACCCAACGTATATAATCATTCATTACTCCATCTTTCATTTTTTAAAGGTCCTTCATGAATGGCAGGGGCAAAGGACAATGCCCTAGAAACTGACCATATGATGAATGCCCAAGAACCATCTCCACCCTAGCTAGGACCAGAGAGGGCCAACCAATGGCTGCTGATGGCTCAACAGGTAGACCCACAGGCTCCCTAATACCCCCGTTCCTTAGTTCACAAGAATGGTGAGGTTGCAGACATTACAAGAAACTTGAGTGGGACTCGAACCATAATCCGTCCAATTTCCAGGTAGGGACGTTTCCAATAGGCTACCATAATCTTTGCTCAAATATTCTCTTGCAGGTAATTTTATAATGTTTCACCAGTTTCTGATATTTCTCTTCATTGTCCTCAATCAGCACAGTACCATTTTTTAACAATATCCTTGAATAATCATTTCTCGACTTTCAAAACTATTCTCTACCATTTTTAGTTAGCTAACTACTATCATTCTTCTTTTACCCATTTTTCCTATCACATAAGAAATTACAATGATAATCAACCCAAGAGGTAAGGGACGCAATGTGTTAGGAATGATGCCCACAAGGCCGTTTTCTGACATTTCTCAGCGTCTTGTAGCCAAGCCTTGTACCAAGTTACTTGTAAGTTGGCTCTATTAGGGCAAAATATTTCTATAAACCCGCAAATCAACCAAACATGAAAACGAGGTAATATTTGACATGCATGAATGAAATATATTCTGAGATATCAACACCTTTGAAAGAAAGGATTTCGGGTGTTTAATGTGAAACTTTCTTTTTCATTTTCGAAATCCTCTAAAAAAATCTATTAGAAGTTTGGTATGCATTAGAACGTTTAAACAGAAAATGGAAGATGGAGTCGCGTCCTTTAGAACGGGTGTCAGATACGCAAAAATAAATAAATAAATAAATAAATAAATAAGAAAAAGAAAAAAAACCAAGGCCAAAATGAATGATCTTGGACAAGAGGTTATCCAGTTCACTCTTGAAAAAAAGTAGTTCTTGTAAGCGGATGTTAACTACCGTTGTTGATTCTCGTGCACCGTTGAAAGAGGCCGAAGGTCAATGATTGAGATCGCGAGGTCGTCTGCGTTCTCCGATCATTATTTTTTATTATTTTTGTACCTGAAGTCTAATATTCAAGGTGTTGTAATGCGTCATTCTCTTTACATGACCTATCCATGTCTCTTTCTTTTTCTTACCTCCGCCGAGGAAGGTATAAAATCGAGTCGTTGAATTTATTTATTTGTCTGTGGACAGGATTATTTATTTATTTGTTTGTGTGTTTGTGGACAGGATTATTTATTTATTTGTTTGTTTGTGTGTTTGTGGACAGGATTATTTATTTATTTATTTGTTTGTGTGTCTGTGGACAGGATTATTTATTTATTTATTTGTCTCTGTGTTTGTGGACAGGATTATTTATTTATTTATTTGTTTGTGTGTTTGAGACAGGATTATTTGTTTATTTGTTTGTGTGTCTGTGGACAGGATTATTTATTTATTTATTTGTTTTTGTGTTTGTGGACAGAATTATTTATTTCTTTATTTGTTTTTGTGTTTGTGGACAGGATTATTTATTTATTTGTTTGTTTGTGTGTTTGTGGACAGGATTATTTATTTATTTATTTGTTTGTGTGTTTGTTGACAGGATTATTTATTTATATATTTGTTTGTGTGTTTGTGGACACGATTATTTATTCATTTATTTGTTTGTGTGTGTTTGTGGACAGGATTATTTATTTATTTATTTGTTTGTGTGTTTGTGGACAGGATTATTTATTTATTTATTTGTTTGTGCGTTTGTGGACAGGGTTATTTATTTATTTGTTTGTTTGTGTGTTTGTGGACAGGATTATTTATATATTCATTTGTTTGTGTGTTTGTGGACAGGATTATTTATTTATTTATTTGTTTGTGTGTTTGTGGACAGGATTATTCATTTATTTATTTGTTTGTGTGTTTGTGGACAGGATTATTTATATATTTATTTGTCTGTGTCTGTGGACAGGATTATTTATATATTTATTTGTCTGTGTGTTTGTGGACAGGATTATTCATTTATTTATTTGTTTGTGTGTTTGAGACAGGATTATTTGTTTATTTGTTTGTGTGTCTGTGGACAGGATTATTTATTTATTTATTTGTTTTTGTGTTTGTGGACAGGATTATTCATTTATTTATTTGTTTGTGTGTTTGTGGACAGGATTATTCATATATTTATTTGTCTGTGTCTGTGGACAGGATTATTTATATATTTATTTGTTTGTGTGTTTGTGGACAGGATTATTTGTTTATTTGTTTGTGTGTCTGTGGACAGGATTATTTATTTATTTATTTGTTTTTGTGTTTGTGGACAGGATTATTTATTTATTTATTTATTTGTGTGTTTGTGGACAGGATTATTTATATATTTATTTGTTTGTGTGTCTGTGGACAGGATTATTTATTTATTTATTTGTTTGTGTTTTTTTGGACAGGATTATTTATTTATTTATTTGTTTGTGTGTTTGTGGACAGGATTATTTATATATTTATTTGTTTGCGTGTCTGTGGACAGGGTTATTTATTTATTTATTTGTTTGTGGACAGGATTATTTATATATTTATTTGTCTGTGTCTGTGGACAGGATTATTTATTTATCTATTTGTTTTTGTGTTTGTGGACAGGATTATTTATTTATTTATTTGTTTGTGTGTTTGTGGACAGGATTGTTTATATATTTATTTGTTTGTGTCTGTGGACAGGATTATTTTTTATTTATTTGTTTTTGTGTTTGTGAACAGGATTATTTATATATTTATTTATTTGTGTGTTTGTGGACAGGATTATTTATATATTTATTTGTTTGTGTGTCTGTGGACAGGATTATTTATTTATTTATTTGTTTGTGTGTTTGTGGACAGGATTATTTATATATTTATTTGTCTGTGTGTCTGTGGACAGTATTATTTATTTATTTGTTTGTTTTTGCGTTTGTGGACAGGATTATTTATTTATTTGTTTGTGTGTTTGTGGACAGGACTATTTATATATTTATTTGTGTGTTTGTGGACAGGATTATTTATATATTTATTTGTCTGTGTGTCTGTGGACAGGATTATTTATTTATTTATTTGTTTGTGTGTTTGTGGACAGGACTATTTATATATTTATTTATTTGTGTGTTTGTGGATAGGATTATTTATATATTTATTTGTTTGTGTGTTTTTGGACAGGATTATTTATTTATTTATTTGTGTGTTTGTGGACTGGATTATTTATTTATTTATTTGTTTGTGTGTGTGGACAGGATTATTTAGATATTTATTTGTTTGTGAGTCTGTGGACAGGATTATATATTTATTTATTTGTTTGTGTGTTTGTGGACAGGATTATTTAGATATTTATTTGTCTGTGTGTCTGTGGTCAGGATTATTTATATATTTATTTGTTTGTGTGTCTGTGGACAGGATTATTTATATATTTATTTGTCTGTGTGTCTGCGGACAGGATTATTTATATATTTATTTGTTTGTGTGTTTGTGGATAGGATTATTTATATATTTATTTGTTTGTGTGTTTTTGGACAGGATTATTTATTTATTTATTTGTGTGTTTGTGGACAGGATTATTTATTTATTTATTTGTTTGTGTGTTTGTGGACAGGATTATTTAGATATTTATTTGTTTGTGAGTCTGTGGACAGGATTATATATTTATTTATTTGTTTGTGTGTTTGTGGACAGGATTATTTAGATATTTATTTGTTTGTGAGTCTGTGGACAGGATTATATATTTATTTATTTGTTTGTGTGTCTGTGGACAGGATTGTTTATTTATTTATTTGTTTGTGTGTTTGTTGACAGGATTATTTAGATATTTATTTTTTTTGTGTGTTTGTGGACAGGATTATTTATTTATTTATTTGTTTGTGTGTCTGTGGACAGGATTATTTATTTATTTATTTGTTTGTGTGTTTGTGGACAGGATTATTTAGATATTTATTTGTCTGTGTGTCTGTGGTCAGGATTATTTATATATTTATTTGTTTGTGTGTCTGTGGACAGGATTATTTATATATTTATTTGTCTGTGTGTCTGCGGACAGGATTATTTATATATTTATTTGTTTGTGTGTTTATGGACAAGATTATTTATTTATATGTTTGTGTGTTTGTGGACAGGATTATTTATTTATTTATTTATTTGTGTGTTTGTGGACAGGATTATTTATATATTTATTTGTCTGTGTGTCTGCGGACAGGATTACTTATATATTTATTTGTTTGTGTGTTTATGGACAAGATTATTTATTTATATGTTTGTGTGTTTGTGGACAGGATTATTTATTTATTTATTTATTTGTGTGTTTGTGGACAGGATTATTTATTTATTTATTCATTTGTGTGTTTGTGGAAAGGGTTATTTATATATTTATTCGTCTGTGTTTCTGTGGACAGGATTATTTATATATTTATTTGTTTGTGTGTTTGTGGACAAGATTATTTATTTATATGTTTGTGTGTTTGTGGACAGGATTATTTATTTATTTATTTATTTGTGTGTTTTTGGATAGGATTATTTATTTATTTATTTTTATTGTGTCTGTGGGTAGGATTATTTATATATTTATTTGTCTGTGTGTCTGTGGACAGGATTATTTATATATTTATTTGTTTGTGTGTTTGTGGATTGGATTATTTGTTTATTTATTTGTTTATGTGTTTGTCGACAGGATTATTTATATATTTATTTGTCTGTGTGTGTGGACAGGATTTTTTATTTATTTATTTGTCTGTGTGTCTGTGGATAGTATTATTTATTTATTCATTTGTGTGTCTGTCTGTAGACAAGATTATTTATTTATTAATTTGTCTGTGTGTCTGTGGACAAGATTATTTTTTTATATATTTGTCTGTGTGTCTGTGGATAGTATTATTTATTTATTCATTTGTGTGTTGTTTGTGAACAAAATTATTTATTTATTAATTTGGCTCTTTGTCTGTGTACAAGATTATTTGTTTATTTATTTGTCTGTGTGCCTGTGGATAGTATTATTTATTTATTCATCTGTGTGTGTCTGTGGATAGGATTATTTATTTTTTTGTCTGTGTCTGTGTACAGGATTAGTTATTTATTTATTTGTCTGTGTGTCTGAGGCCAGGATTATTTATCCATTTGTCTGTATGAGTGTGGACAGGATTATTCAGCCCCACCAATACTAGACTGGTTTTCTGTGACCGATC
>NC_090725.1:50312391-50314891 GCF_036898095.1 Palaemon carinicauda | reverse complement strand
TACCGGTCAAGTGAAATCATTACTGAAGGTAATTTTTATCTTATCTTTTTTAGCATTTTAATCATAATCGGAAAACTTTATGGTCAATTTATTTATATAGTATTTGTGTATGAGAAGTTTTCTATATTACAGTTGTTTTACTGATTTTATAAATGTTGAAGTTTTAATAAGCTTGTAAATATGTCATATGCTATAATGCTTATCAGTACGTCTCGGAGAAGAGTTGTGGCCTATTGATAACGTCTCTGCCTGGCGCCAGACAGGGGTCCAATTCCCTCTCAAACTCGTTAATTCTGTTAGTTAGTGTCTGTAACCTCACCATACTTTTGAAGTGGCGGGAAGGGTTGAATCTATGTGTATGTGCGTGTATGTTTGTGTGTGTGTGTGTGTGTTTCCTGTCACGCTCATGGAGGAGAATGAGTAGCCATATTCGGGTGAGAGGGGTTACCCCCCCCAGAGGTACACTTGGAAACAACACTCTCCCACAAATTGCCGAACCAGCGGCTTGTACTTAGCTAAAAGGGGTAGGATGTGGAAAGGATTGATACTGTGTGTGTGTGCGTGTACTGTATGTGCATATCTATCTAAATATTCAGACGTCCTTTTGACGGTTCGGGTACACTAGTAGTCATAGGAAAGGTTAACCATATTTCTATTTTGTTACTTCTCTCAGTTTCATTAATTTTGTTCCTTTTGTCCCCAGCATAAAGCTCAGAATGGCTGGAGTTGTTGCATCCACTGTGCACGTCTTTCACACTCTCCAGGGTAGGAGGATTGTGGCGCCATCTGTCATCCACAGTAAGTTTTTATAGAACCAGTATATCCATATTTATATAATTTTCAAAAGTTTTCTGAGAAACCAAATGTCAGATCTGTAAACCTTTATTGATACAACTCAATTATGATGTCAGTTTTCAAGAAGGGAAATAGGGACAGGTGACCTTATATGAATTTGTATGTCTTATATATCTTCGGCAGATAGTTTGTTATATATATTATTATTTTCATTAGTCTCATGCACACCCATATGACCTCTAATTTAAAGTTTATTAATGATTATTAAAAAAAAAAAGTGGTTAGTAATATGAATTAAGAAAAAAATTGTCTAGAAAGTTTCTTAGGGTATTGTGGCCTATTGGTAACGTCTCTTCCTGGTAATCGCCAGAATGGGGTTCGAGTCCCACTCAAACTCGGAAGTTCCTTTAGTGTCTGTAACCTCGCCATCCTATTGATCTAAGAATGCGGGGTTTGGGAGACCCTGTAGGGGTACCTACTGAGTCCTTAGCAGCCATTTCCTGGCCCTCCCTGGTCCTAGAGGGCTTGGGCATTGTCCTGCTAGCTTGTACAATGTCACTGTCCCTTGCCTCTGCCGTTCAATACGTTTTTCTTTTTGTTATTATATGCATTATAAAATATAACATTTGTGAATAGAATGTCCGTAGATTAAGTGCCTTTTGCAGTCTGGTATCTTTTGCTTTATAGCAACTTCTGAGGGCGCCAGTCGGGAGCTGCTTGCTATGGTCTCTTCCTGCTTAGCTGTTCGACTTCTTTATTTGCGTTTCGCTCCAAGCTCCAATTAGAGAAAAGGTCTTATAGGCCACACTTATGAGACGGGATTGGGCTAAATAATATATATATGTATATATATATATATATATATATATATATATATATATATATACACACACACACATATATATATATATACGCAACACACACACATATATATATATATATATATATATACATACATATATATATATATAGAGAGAGAGAGAGAGAGAGAGAGAGAGAGAGAGAGAGAGAGAGAGAGAGAGAGTATATAAACTGTATATATATATATATATATATATATATATATGTATGTATATATATATGTCTGTGTGTATGTGTGTGTGTACTATAAATTACCCACAGCGTGCCTAGAAGATGTTTTTAAGAATTTAGATTGGGGAAATGTAGGAATTAACCTTATTGGGAAATACCTTAACAACTTGAGATTTGCAGATGACACTGTTAAATTTAGTGAAGCATGGAGGAATTACAAGAAAATATAGAAGATTTCAACAGAGAAAGTAGAAATGTAGGACTGAAAATGAATATGAATAAAGGTAAGTTAATGTACAACGAAAATACAGATACAACATATACGGGTTTTGGACGAACTTCTAGAGATTGTTGATACATATAAGTACTTAGGGCAGACAATAAGTTTTTCCCCAAGACATGAGACAGAAATTGAATGAAGGAAAAGCATGGTATAGAGAGCTTTTGGTCAACAAAATAAGATTATGCAAAATAAAATGCCACTCTCTGTAAAATATAAATATTTAATCAGAATAATTATGTGCAGATCCAGCAATTTCAAATAACGGGTTGGAGGTCGGAAAACAGGACCAAAGCAGCTGGGGCCCAGGGGGAGGGGGGGGGGGTGACTTTTAACGATTTTACAGCTATTTTTTCATTTTGTTTTTTTTTAAATTTCGCTTTGTAATTAAAT
>NC_090725.1:50289891-50307391 GCF_036898095.1 Palaemon carinicauda | reverse complement strand
TTCAATCAGGCTTTAGAAGTGGATATTCAACAATTGACCATATCCATTTAATCAACTAGCCAATGAAAAAATTAATAGAGTATGACAAACCACTATGTAGGGCAGTTATAGTCTATGAGAAAGCTTTTGATTTTGTCAAAACTTCAGTAGCCATGAGACGAGGACTAGGTGAATTTTATGTAAGAACACTTGAAGGTATCTATATGGGAATTACAGCAGTCCTAAAGGCTACATTAAAATTGTGAGAAAATTCCGATTGAGAAAGGAGTTAGACAGGGAGACCCTATCTCTCCTCATTTATTCAAAGCGTGCCCAGAAGTTATTAAGAATTTAGATTGGGGAAATGTAGGAATTAACATAATTGGGGGAATACCTTAACAACTTAAGATTTGCAGATGATATAGTGAAGCATTGCAAAAGATGATAGAAGATTTGAATAGAGTAAGCAGAAATGTAAGACTGAAAATGAATATGAGTAAAACTAAGATAATATTCAATGAAAATGCAGATACAACCAATAAGGGTTATAGACGAACCTCTAGAGATAGTTAACGAATATACGTACATAATAAGAAAGATAAGCATGTGATAGAGAGCTTTTGGTAAATAAATTAATTTGTTAAATGTAAAATGCCACTTTCTTTAAAAAGAAAAGTATTTAGCCAGATGATCTTACCAGTATTAACTGAGCATCAGAAACTTCGAGCCTTACTAAATCCTTATAGCCCAGCGGCATAGTAAGAAATATGAAACCAATTGTTCAAATTGTTCTAAAAGCACCAAAATTGGCACACATGTGGATTAATACATTCTGAACAATTTTGGATATGGAGGCATTCAAGATTCTCCCCGTAGCACATTTGGCGGCCATTTTTCAAAATGGCCGCTATTTACCGTTAGCGTCATTGAATATGTACCATAATTTGTCTTTTTGTGGATGCTAAAGGTGATAAGTGTGCTAGAGGTGATAAGTATTGTACAATTACACATACTTCTGTGCTTACCAAATAATTTGGCTACCATTTCACAAGAAAATGAATTTTACTTTGCAGCGGCAGCGTTGGTGGCAGTGACGGCGGCTGCAGTAATAGTATAGTGTTGATAGTCATGGTGCTTGTAGTAGTAACTTGTGGTAACATGGTGGTGTTTTGTGTCTTTGCAGGTGAGGCAGCAGCAGCACCACCTGACATCAGAGACGCGTTGTTCCAGACTGCAGCCATGGCAAAGAAGTTCCAACTGGTCGATACTTTTGAGCAACGTACTCCCACAACACCTCCTGAGACAAACTGGAAGCTGTGTCTTGTATGTCAAGAGGAGACAACAGAGTCACTTGTCTGCCCAGTACTGTCTAAACGCCGAGACCCTGGGAGTGGATACACGACAATGGCTGCAAACTTGGTCAAATTTGATGAACTCGGAGAACTGCCAAGAACTGTTCAGTTACAGAGACTAGATGAAGGACAAGGTGTTGAGGCGACAATGGTTGCCCACCAGGCCAAGTGGCATAAAACATGTATGCTCAAATACAATAACACAATGCTACGAAGAGCAGAGAAGAGACGCATCGCAAGCAGCTCAGCATTTGATAGTACTGACAATGTCCAGGCCAAGCGCGCCAGAACAGGACATGAGCAGAACAACGCGTATGTCAAGGGTGATGGAGGAGCCATCGGCCTCACAGACAATCCAACTGCACTGAGGCGCTGGATGGTTGCCGGACCGGAGGTTGCTAGAGTGATTGTGGAATTTGACGACTTCAATCTGCATCCACACGATCAAGAGGAGACACGTCACCACGAAGAGACACCAAGTGTGCAGAACACTTTTGCCAGAGATGTGCGCTCACTCGTGGCCGTCATTGAAGAGCTGGGCAACCCTTTCGAGGAGGACAGTCAGGACTTGCTGGTGCTCGACACAAAGGAGATCGCAGACCCTGCAGTCATAGAAACAGTCCGTAACGCCAAGCAGATTGGCCAAGACCAGTTTGAAGCATTCTCAAAGGAATGCATCGTGGACAGAACCAAGTCCATTGAGGTGGCAATCCACCGGAACAAGCTACCACTGTTTGCGACCAAGAGAGGACCCAATATACCCAAAGGAAAAGAACAGGTCAAATCTCTGAAGAATGATGTTGCGCTCTTCGCACGATTATATATCGGCTGCCAGACCCGTGATGGGAATCTAGAAGAGTTCTTCAGGCATGAAAATCAGCAATGCCCTCCAGCTTTATCTGACGGAGGGAGACTGTACCTAGGGAGCAAGAGTGACTTGCTGGTGTGCCTTGAAGGCCATGCTGAGCCTCAGTTTGAAGCTCCTACTGTCACTGCTGTTGTCCTCGATGGAGCAGTAATCGTACAGATGTTGAAGCCGGGTACTGCCAACACGTTCGAGGAATATGCACAGCAAGTGTTCATCCCATACGTTGTACAACGTTTCCAACATGTATCACGTCTTGACCTTGTGTGGGACAGCTACAGAGCAGATTCCCTGAAGGCATCAACCAGAGAACAGCGTGGAAAGGGAGTACGTCGGCGTGTTGTCGACTCAGCAGTCATACCAGGAAATTGGCAAAGTTTCCTGCGAGTTGATAGCAACAAAGTGGAGCTCTTCAGCTACCTCTCCACCATGCTTGCAGAGTCCTTTCAAGAAGAAGGCAAGGAACTGGTCGTCACTGATGGGGAGCAGGTGATCTGTGTTCCACAGCAAGAGGATGTCAACTCACTCGCACCATGCAACCAAGAAGAGGCAGACACCCGCATGATGCTACATGTAGCACATGCTGCACAACATGGTCACCACCAGATACAGGTTCGAACAGTAGACAGTGACGTCGTGGTCCTAGCAGTGATGGTAGTCCAGAAACTACCAGCTGGAGACGAACTCTGGGTAGCCTTTGGGACAGGCAAGAACTACCGCTACATTGCAGCCCATGAAATAGCTTCCTCCCTTGGTCCAGAGAAGGCATGTGCTCTTCCAATGTTTCATGCCATCACAGGGTGTGATACTGTGTCAGCCTTCGTCGGACATGGGAAGAAATCTGCCTGGGCAACATGGAACACGCTGCCAGAACTCACTGATGCCCTGCTGAGTCTGGCAAATGCACCCACAAGCATCCAAGAGGATACAATGCATGTCATCGAGAGGTTTGTCATACTCCTGTATGACCGCACAAGCAAATGCAAGGACGTCAACAAGGCGAGAAAGCAGCTCTTTGCAAAGACGAACTCTGTTCAGAACATCCCGCCAACCTACGCTGCTCTGGAGCAGCATGTGAAGAGATCTGCCCTTCAGGGTGGTCATGTCTGGGGCCAGGCATTGGTACCAACGCCCGTGCTCCCTCCACCAACAGACTGGGGCTGGCATCGGAGTGATGATGGGCTCTACACACCACTCTGGACCACACTCCCTGAGGCATCCAAGGCCTGCTATGAGCTGGTGTCTTGCGGATGCAAGAAAGGCTGCAAAAACCGCTGCAAGTGCAAGAACGCTTCACTGCAATGCACTGGTCTATGTTTCTGTGAAGGCGAATGCCAGTAGATTGGGACAGAAAACTTGCTAACCAACATTATGATCTGTAGACATTCATAATTCTGGTGACCAGATTTGAAAAGTTCGGAATCATAATTAACATAGTGTGGCAAAATCTACGTTATTGTATTACATGTATGTACTGCAGGATTACACAAGTACTGTGCCTAGAGACTGGGCTTTTGGTCGACTATATAACTACAATCTGACCATACTGTAAACTTCCCGTACTCTGTGTATTATTTTGACTAGCAATTTTGCCAGCAATTTGAAATAAAAAAGCAACTTGAGCAATTAAAGTGTGTTCCTGAAATCAGGTACTGGTTATTAGAGGTATTATGTCATTGAGTATTGAAATCTTCATCAAATGTCCACTTTTTCCACAAAATGGCGGCCAGTTTGGGGGCCATTTTTGAGAAGATTCATCTAAATATCTGTTAAACATTTATTGATGTTAATTCTGATGTAAAAAAAGGGAATTTTGGCCCATCTAGCACCAAACTAACGACACATAATGAAGTCTATGTAATGACGCTAATGTTAAATGGCGGCCATTTTGAACAATGGCCGCCATATCTTCCTAAGGGCTAATCTTGAATGCCTCCATATCCAAAAATGTTTAGAATATATTAATCTACATGTGTGCCAATTTTGGTGCTTTTAGACCAATTTGAACAATTGGTCTGCTATGCCGCTGTACTATTAGAATATAAGCTAATTTCAACTCAAATACTTATGGAAAGAGTAACATGGTTACGAGAGTAAACTCAGGTAGAGGATATTCTAACATGTTAGAAAAGGAAATGAACATGAGCAGGACATATAATGAGAATAACAGACAATAGATGGATATTATGAATATCAGAATGGATCACTAGATATTGTAAATGAAACAGGGAAAGGAAGAGAAGATGATGGATCGACGAACTAAGGAAGTTTGCGGGTGAGGACTGGCACGAAAAAAAAAAACGCATGTGAAAGGACATGCCTGAGTCCTTTGTTCTGCAAGTGGTCCAGTGGACTAGTAACGGCTGAGGATATATATATATATATATATATATATATATATATATATATATATATATATATATATATATTTTCCAGTTTCATATCATCCAACATTCAGTTTTTGATACAGTACATTCATATCCCGTATATCCTAAATCGTTCTTTTCAAACTCCGTTCATAGTTGGTCAGCTGATTCATTAGGCCTATACGTATATTCATCATGCTCATTCACTGTTGACCGCAAAATGATTTATTGGTCACCATAAATTCTCAGACTCTCTCTCTCTCTCTCTCTCTCTCTCTCTCTCTCTCTCGCTCTCTCTCTCTCTCTCTCTCTCTCTTATTCCGACTTTTCATAACCATTGTTAATTCCAATTCATATATATATATATATATATATATATATATATATGTATATATATATATATATATATATATATATATTGGTTTATAATGATAACCTATATGTTCCTTTATCCCTTCCCCAAACTCTCTCTCTCTCTCTCTCTCTCTCTCTCTCTCTCTCTCTCTCTCTCTCTCTCATAATTAATATAATTACATTTATGGTTTATCAAGAATAAGAAACGACGCGTTCGATAGTCTTTCGGGAATTAACTATTTTTCCGCATATACAACTCTTGCAGTTACGTGACCTTCGTCTATTTCCTCCCAACATGGAAATAGAGTTGTTTTGTCCTGGGATATTAGAGGCGAGTTTAGGGTCCCTCAGTAGCGCGTGTCGATCTAGGAAAGTTTCCAAGTACTCGCTATATCTTCGTAAATATTTAACCTTTTCATGGGTATTTGAAATTAGGTTTTATTTCCTACTTTAAATGATATAATTGTATAGCTTTCTAATAAGTCGTTTATTTATTGAAATATTGTTTATTATGGTAAGGTCAAATATAATCAGTAAATGAATAGCTGGCACCGCTTACTCCCTCGGTAAAGCATGGTGTAGGCAGAGGCGAGTCCTCTGTAGGCCAGAGCCCAATGTGCCGTGGTGGTAGTTCTTTGTTGCTACCGATGCAAAAACGCGTATTCCTGAGACAGCTACCACGTGCAGGTGTTGTCATTCAATGGGGACACGCGCAGCATACTCCCGTGAGTTTGTTGACTAAAGGCTAACACGTAACAGTGAACAAACATTGACGGGAAAGTACAAATTATAGGAAAAACCACGAGCTGGAATTAGTGGTGGTGTTTGAGGCCCAACCTCTATGATGTATGAATGAAAAAAGCAGTAGTTATGAGCTAACATGCTATTCATACTAGCTTTGATGTATTAAGTCATGCCCCTTAGCTAATGCAGTAAAGTTTTGAAAAAGAAAACAAAAAAAAAACAAGGGAAGGTTGGCATAGTTCCTGGCAAATTAACCGTTTCTTTTATGAACCAGGGATTTTATTTCACAAGTTTGTGTTCTCAAAGTCTTTAAAAAAAAAATAGGAACTTCCTTTCAGCTATAAACCAGGACGTTTGTGAATCCTCGTTTGCTGCAATTTCTTCTTAGTAGAGGTAAGAGTTTCTTTATGGTAGCGTTATATATATTAAATTCATAACTAATTATTTCTCGTTTGTGGACTATTGTCATATTCGATGTTCTTGGAATACTTTAGCTAAATGTTTATATTAAAGTCGATATTTCCTAGCCTTATGAGGGAAACGAATTTTGGAGCTTAAGATTTTAGAAATGTTGAGTATCAAGTAATATTTTGGCAAATTTTGACTCAATTTACTCTCCAGTATATGTGACATACATATATATATATATATATATATATATATATATATATATAAAAGCTTTTTCTACTTTGAAACGTCCAAAATCTCCGCTGCCAAGTACTCACGAACTTGCGATCATTTTTTTAGTCACCACAAATGAATAAAGTTAGACAAGTTTCCTCATCAATACGATAGTAAATGAAGTTTAGTAGGGAACTGGGATAAAAGAAAAAAAGAGAATTAGGTCGATGTTGTCTTGAACAGAAGAATCGTAGCAAAGCAAATTGCAATTAGGTTTTTAGCAGAGTTATATTGCCCGATGTGCTAATGTCGTTTTAAGATATAAATTGGAATGATTAACTGAAATCAATATAATTTAACCAGTTTAAGTAATTATGAGAGTTTCATGCATTGTGACCAGAGAGATCTTAAGCTTAGATATCACTAGTAAAATAGATATAGGTCTATGCCTTTTTTATTGTGGTATTTCGCTTTCCTCAATAATGTTACAGTTTAGGTACTTTTAAGTGTTTCAGATATTGGGACCAGAGAGATTTTAAGTATATTACTAGTAAAATAGACATAGGCCATGTTTCTTGATTCATATATTTTCGATTTCATCTATTATGTTAATTTATTCTTGTTCAACATATATTTCTCTTGTTGATTATTAGATTTTGCGCCGGTAACGTATGAGTTGTTGTTGACGTGATATAGTCTTGACATTTTAATGTATTACCCCTCATTAAAGGTTTTATAATATATATATATATATATATATATATATATATATATATATATATATATATATATATGCGTAAAAATCACAGGAAAACGTGATGCTCAGATGCAGAAGAACCACAGGGAAAATGAAAATACGAAATATACGCTTAAGTCCTGACTAGTTTCGTGATACTTCTTCAGAGGACTCTGAAGAAGTATCACGAAACTAGTCAGGACTTAAGCGTATATTTCGTATTTTCATTTTCCCTGTGGTTCTTCTGCATATATATATATATATATATATATATATATATATATATATATATATATATATATATATATATCCCTTTTTGAGTTGGGGTACCTTATCGTGGTGAAAAGGTTTTTGTATCGCCTTGATCAACGACGCTATACTACCCATACTAGGTTGGCTTGCAGTGGCCGATCAGACTAGTCTTCCCCATCACTAATCCGCAGTGGCCAGCGTGGCGATGAAAATGGCCAAACCACAGACATGATTAACGACATGTCAGAGGCTTTTGTTCCGCAGTGGACTAGGAACGGTTGCACTTGTTGTTGTTGTTGTTGTTGTTGTTGTTTATATATATATATATATATATATATATATATATATATATATATATATATATATATATATATGCTAAGCTACAACCCTAGTTGGAAAAGCAAGATGCTATAAGGTCAGGGGCTCCAACAGGGAAAAATAGCCCAGTGAGGAGAGGAAACAAGGAAAAATAGAATATTTTAAGAGTAACTAACATTAAAATAAATATCTATATAAACTATAAAAACTTTAACAAAACAAGAGGAAGAGAAATAAGATAGAATGGTGTGCCCAAGTGTACCCTCAAGCAAGAGAACTCCAACCCAAAGCAGCTGAGTCCATGGCGCAGTTTGTGTGTGTTTGTGTGTTTAACGACGTTATATAATACCTAGGATATTTGTTTCAGACGTTCAATAGTTAGTCCCACATCATCAGAAGGTTCCGTGCAGTGAAATACTGCATTGGTGAAATCGATTGTAGTCTGATAATGAAATCGATCATGGGTCTCTTTTCAAGGTTAGTAGGTAGAATGCTGGTCAACCCATGCATCACTTAAAACTCATAAATAGTTGTTTTGTTCGATAAGTTCTTAGATACAGACAATGTTATTTTAATTCTTTATGGAGCTTATGAGGTACTAAGTGCCCGTTTTTATTATTATTATTATTATTATTATTATTATTATTATTATTATTATTAGCTAAGCTGCAACACTAGTTGGAAAAGCTGGATGCTATAAAGACAAGGGCTTCAATAGGGAAAAACATAATTCATTCAGTATTAAATATCCGTGTGCCTAAGTGCCCTAGACTATAATCCCCGTTTTTTATTGTACAATTACAATCTATTTGCTAGTTTCGATTCATTTAACGATAATATAATTCCATTTTATTCAACAGCTATTATCCAATTACAATTTTTTTCTCCAGTTTCGATTTATTTAACGATAATTTGATTATATTTTATTAAAGTTTTTTATGCAATTGATATCTATTCTCTAGTTTCGATTAATGTAACGATCATTGCATTCAATTTTATTAGTTCTAATCCAATTATAATTGATTTTCCAGTTTCGATTCATTCAACGATAATTTAATTCAGTAGTTTTTATCCAATTCCAATCTATTCACCAGTTCCGATTCATTTAACGACAGTGGTATTCGATTATTAAAGTTTTTATCCAATTCCAATTTTACAGTTTCGATTAATTTAACGACAGTGGTATTCGATTATTAAAATTTTCATCCAATTCCAATTTTACAGTTTCGATTCATTTAACGACAGTGGTATTCGATTATTAAAGTTTTTATCCAATTCCAATTTTACAGTTTCGATTAATTTAACGACAGTGGTATTCGATTATTAAAATTTTCATCCAATTCCAATTTTACAGTTTCGATTCATTTAACGACAGTGGTATTCGATTATTAAAATTTTCATCCAATTCCAATTTTACAGTTTCGATTCATTTAACGACAGTGGTATTCGATTATTAAAATTTTCATCCAATTCCAATTTTACAGTTTCGATTCATTTAACGACAGTGGTATTCGATTATTAAAGTTTTTATCCAATTCCAATTTTACAGTTTCGATTCATTTAACGACAGTGGTATTCGATTATTAAAATTTTCATCCAATTCCAATTTTACAGTTTCGATTCATTTAACAACAGTGGTATTCGATTATTAAAGTTTTTATCCAATTCCAATTTTACAGTTTCGATTCATTTAACGACAGTGGTATTCGATTATTAAAGTTTTTATCCAATTCCAATTTTACAGTTTCGATTCATTTAACGACAGTGGTATTCGATTATTAAAGTTTTTATCCAATTCCAATTTTACAGTTTCGATTCATTTAACGACAGTGGTATTCGATTATTAAAGTTTTTATCCAATTCCAATTTTACAGTTTCGATTCATTTAACGACAGTGGTATTCGATTATTAAAATTTTCATCCAATTCCAATTTTACAGTTTCGATTCATTTAACGACAGTGGTATTCGATTATTAAAGTTTTTATCCAATTAAAATTTTACAGTTTCGATTGATTTAACGACAGTGGTATTCGATTATTAAAGTTTTTACCAATTCCAATTTTACAGTTTCGATTCATTTAACGACAGTGGTATTCGATTATTAAAGTTTTTATCCAATTGAAATTTTACAGTTTCGATTTATTTAACGACAGTGGTATTCGATTATTAAAGTTTTTATCCAATTAAAATTTTACAGTTTCGATTCATTTAACGACAGTGGTAATCGGCTATTAAAGTTTTTATCAATTTCCAGTGTATTCTCCAGTTTCGATTCATTCAACGACAGTGGCATTCGGCTATTAAGGTTTTTATCCATTTCCAGTGTATTCTCCAGTTTCGCTTCATTCAACGACAGTGGCATTCGGCTATTAAGGTTTTTATCCATTTCCAGTGTATTCTCCAGATTCGATTCATTTAACGACAGTGGTATTCGGTTATTAAGGATTTCCAATGTATTCTCCAGTTTCGATTCATTCAACGACAGTGGCATTCGGCTATTAAGGTTTTTATCCATTTCCAGTGTATTCTCCAGATTCGATTCATTTAACGACAGTGGTATTCGGTTATTAAGGATTTCCAATGTATTCTCCAGTTTCGATTCATTTAACGATAATATAATAATTATCTATATTTTATTATTATCTATTTCCAATTTATTCTCCAATTTCGAAAGTTTAACCCAGTTTTATTATAGTTACCCAATTCCATTTCACCAGATTCAAGTAATTTAACGATAATGTCATTCAGTTTTATTCAACAGTTTTTATCCAATTCATCCGCCAATTAAACACCCAATTTTCCATCCTTATCATTAAGTTCACGCCCCAGTTTCATTCAGTTTTATTCAACAGTTTTCATCCAATTCATCCTCCAATAAAACCTTCCCAATTTATCCTCCATATCACAAAGTTCTCACTCCAATTTCATTCAATTATATTCAACAGTTTTTATCCAGTTCATCCTGCAACTAAAGGGGCACTCAGCAGTAGAGTGCAGACCTACGCCGCGGCAGGTTTTTTCTCGACCTTCAGGTCGACCTTGACCTTTGACCTTAACATGTATTAACCCTGGATAGGTACGGTGGGTCGTTTGCGACCCCGAGCGTCAAAAAAAAACAGGTTTTTCTCACGTGACTCACCCCTGTGACTGAATTTGTGGGTGATCGACCTGCAGGAGGTGTCTCCCCTACACGCTCTAGTAGTGTCCAGATGTGCATTGCTGTAGCTGTACTCCTTCCCCGATTTCTGAGACGCGTCGGGGTCGTTCGCGTCCGAGTTTACCCTTCTGAGGTAGTTTGCATAATTATCAAAGTTATTACGTATTATGAAATTGTCGTAGAATGGTGCAACTTGTATAGGTTATCAGTTGTGGAAAGTCTTGGTGGATTGTTTGGCTACCATGTGCATGTTTTTTTTTTTAGTTAAAATGTCGTTCATCACCACGAGGACCATTTTACCGCGAGTGCCCCTTTTTCATTTTTTTTCATTTTTTTGCCAAGTCATTTTTCCGTAAGATATTGCCAAATAGTGTCGTAAAACTTTTGCTTGTTTAGTGTTGGAAAGTGTGTCTAGATGATCTGGCTACCCATGCATGACTTTGTTTTTGTCAGATACGACGTAGTTATTGGTATATTGGGTATTTAACTGCGGTTACCAATTTCTGTTTTTTTTTCAATATTTGTAAAAATTACTACGTAGTAAGGAATTGCCGTATATTATTCATTTTTTTTTCATGTTTATGTGTTAGAAAGTGTGCCTTGATGGTTGGGCTAACACGTGCATGTCTTTTTTTTTATCTGAGATGTCGTATATTAGAATGTCGGGCATTTTACCGCGAGTGTCCCTTTTTAATTTTTTTTAATTTTTTTGCCAAGTCATTTTTCCGTAAGATATTGCGAAATAGTGTCGTAAAACTTTTGCTTTTTTAATGTTGGAAATTGTGTCTAGATGATCTGGCTACCCATGCGTGATTTTGTTTTTGTCAGATACGACGTAGTTATTGGTATATTGGGTATTTAACTGCGGTTGCCAATTTCTGTTTTTTTTTCAATATTTGTAAAAATTTACTACGTAGTAAGGAATTGCCGTATATTATTGATTTTTTTTTCATGTTTATGTTTTAGAAAGTGTGCCTTGATGGTTGGGCTAACACGTGCATGTCTTTTTTTTTATCTGAGATGCCGTATATTAGAATGTTGGGCATTTTTCCGCGAGTGCCCCTTTTTATTTGTTTTGCATTTTTTTGCTTAGTCATGTTACCGTAAGGAATTGGCAAGTAGTGTCGCAAAACTTATATTTTTATAGTGTTGGAAAGTGTTTCTAGATGATCTGGCTACCCATGCCTATTTTTTTTTTTAGCCAGATATGGCGTATATATAAGTATGTGTTCGATTTTCCTGTGATTGCCATTTTTTCGTTTTTTCCCATTTCTTTCAAAATTACTACGTACTAAGGAACTATCACAGAGTAATATTTCATTTATATGTTTATTTGTCGGAAAATATGCCTTGATGGTTTGCCTAGCACGTGGCTGAAATTTTTTTTTTCTGAAATGCCGTATATTAGAATGGCCATTTTTCCACGAGTGCCCCTTTTTATTTGTTTTGCATTTTTTTGCTTAGTCATGTTACCGTAAGGAATTGGCAAGTAGTGTCGCAAAACTTATATTTTTATAGTGTTGGAAAGTGTTTCTAGATGATCTGGCTACCCATGCCTATCTTTTTTTTAGCCAGATATGGCGTATATATAGGTATGTGTTCGATTTTCCGGTGATTGCCATTTTTTCGTTTTTTCCCAATTCTTTCAAGATAACTACGTACTAAGGAACTATCACAGAGTAATGATTCCTCTAGATGTTTATTTGTCGGAAAATTTTGTTTACTTTTTTTTTTGATTGAATATCATCAAATTTTTTTAGCTAAAATATTGTTTTACATTTTTTTTTTCGATTTTATTTCCCTTCAAAAAAAATTTTTTGGGTCAGAATTTTAATTTTATAGTCGTAAAAATAATCGACAATTATCCAGCAACCCACCATACAATTTTTATGCATATCCAATAATAATTAGATTAGTAAATAACACCTTGAAATTGACATACCCTTCCTACATTTCAAGTGGCAGATTAGGGAGTCTGAGTCAGTGTGGTTGGCGGCCATTTTGTGGACATATCCGAAGCGTAAGCTGCCCTATCTATATATATTCTTGTTCCCTATAGAATTTGTGATATTTTGGTATATTTTTACCTGCATAAATATCATATTATATATTAAATATATGTATTTTTTTACGAAATTTCCAAGTACTCAAAAAATTACCTTTAGATATGGCCCCTGATATAAATGTAATTTACAAAATAATGAAGATTTTTTCACATATTTCTATTTTAGGATAACATATGTTTATTCCCTAAAAAAATTAGCCACTTCCTATTTCATTTGGGTACCCAAAAAAATTCATGAAATTTGGACAATTTTTTTTGGCCAAAAAAAGTTACCCTTTTTTTCTCATTTCAGATCTTCACCTCCATGGGTCTGACTTCATCCAAAATACATCAAGATGTGTCCTAAGCATTCAAGAATCAATTCCTAAAAGGATTTGTGTATATATGTATAAACTTTTTTTTTATGAATTTTTATGTCAGGTCTTTTTTTTTCTACTTAATTTTTTAAAATATTTATAATAAATAGTTTTTCTGCAGATGAGTAGTATTTATCTTTACAGTTGTTTTAAGCATTCATTGAAGTTTTTTTTGGCAAAAAAACAAAGGAGGTTACTGCAAAAACTGATTTTTCAAGAATTTTTTTTGGCGTCGGGGTCGTTCGCGTCCGAGTATACCCTTAAAGGGGTGTCCGAGGACCGTACCTATCCAGGGTTAATTGGTGTGGATTTTCATAAACTCAAATATGAATCAATTTTGATGTGTTTGTGACAACGATGTCCAAACTTATGGCTGATTACGTGAATTGGACATTTTGCTTGCCCTTGGCCTTGAACTATGACCATGACCTTGCAAAATTTAATTTTTTCCAGATTTTTACGTAACAGTTAATTCCTGCAAGTTTCATTACTATACGATTAAAATTGTGGTCAGGAAGCTGTTCACAAACAAACACACACACACACACACACAAACAGGGGCTAAAACTTAACCTCCTTTCAACTTCGTTGGCAGAGGTAATTGAAAAGTTCCAAATTTCCCTCTATATCACACTCCAATTACATTTAATTTTATTCAAGTGTCTCCCAGTTGTCTCCCAAGGCCAAAATGACCACTCTAGCTCAGTTCTGTGAATCTGAGTAAATTCATACATGTTATATCAGATGTAAATATCAACCACAATGGCATTTAATACTGAATTCTATCTTGGGAATATATATCCACTGGAATTCATTTATGGTAATAGCTTCTGGATGAGCAGAGATTCGAACCCCTGCCTATTCAGCCGAAACCATGCCTGCGAGGACATTATCAGAGATAGCTCAGTTGGTAGAGTCCTCGCAGGCATGGTTTCGGCTGAATAGGCATCGGTTCAAATCTCTGAAGCTCAGTTGGCAGAGTCCTTGCAGGTATGGTTTTGGCTTAATAGGCAGGGGTTTGTCTTGATAGCTCAGTTGGTAGAGTCCTCGCAGGCATGGTTTTGGCTGAATAGGCAGTGGTCCGTCTTGATAGCTCATTTGGTAGAGTCCTGGCAGGCATGGTTTTGGCTGAATAGGCAGGGGATCGTCTTGATAGCTCAGTTGGTAGAGTCCTCGCAGGCATGGTTTTGGCTGAATAGGCAGTGGTCCGTCTTGATAGCTCATTTGGTAGAGTCCTCGCTAGCATGGTTTCGGCTGAATAGGCAGGGCATCGTCTTGATAGCTCAGTTGGCAGAGTCCTCGCAGGCATGGTTTTGGCTGAATAGGCATCGGTTCAAATCTCTGAAGCTCAGTTGGCAGAGTCCTTGCAGGTATGGTTTCGGCTTAATAGGCAGGGGTTTGTCTTGATAGCTCAGTTGGTAGAGTCCTCGCAGGCATGGTTTTGGCTGAATAGGCAGTGGTCCGTCTTGATAGCTCATTTGGTAGAGTCCTCGCAGGCATGGTTTCGGCTGAATAGGCAGGGGATCGTCTTGATAGCTCAGTTGGTAGAGTCCTCGCAGGCATGGTTTCGGCTGAATAGGCATCGGTTCAAATCTCTGAAGCTCAGTTGGCAGAGTCCTTGCAGGTATGGTTTTGGCTTAATAGGCAGGGGTTTGTCTTGATAGCTCAGTTGGTAGAGTCCTCGCAGGCATGGTTTTGGCTGAATAGGCAGTGGTCCGTCTTGATAGCTCATTTGGTAGAGTCCTCGCAGGCATGGTTTCGGCTGAATAGGCAGGGGATCGTCTTGATAGCTCAGTTGGTAGAGTCCTCGCAGGCATGGTTTCGGCTGAATAGGCATCGGTTCAAATCTCTGAAGCTCAGTTGGCAGAGTCCTTGCAGGTATGGTTTCGGCTTAATAGGCAGGGGTTTGTCTTGATAGCTCAGTTGGTAGAGTCCTCGCAGGCATGGTTTTGGCTGAATAGGCAGTGGTCCGTCTTGATAGCTCATTTGGTAGAGTCCTGGCAGGCATGGTTTTGGCTGAATAGGCAGGGGATCGTCTTGATAGCTCAGTTGGTAGAGTCCTCGCAGGCATGGTTTCGGCTGAATAGGCATCGGTTCAAATCTCTGAAGCTCAGTTGGCAGAGTCCTTGCAGGTATGGTTTTGGCTTAATAGGCAGGGGTTTGTCTTGATAGCTCAGTTGGTAGAGTCCTCGCAGGCATGGTTTCGGCTGAATAGGCATCGGTTCAAATCTCTGAAGCTCAGTTGGCAGAGTCCTTGCAGGTATGGTTTCGGCTTAATAGGCAGGGGTTTGTCTTGATAGCTCAGTTGGTAGAGTCCTCGCAGGCATGGTTTCGGCTGAATAGGCAGGGGATCGTCTTGATAGCTCAGTTGGTAGAGTCCTCGCAGGCATGGTTTCGGCTGAATAGGCATCGGTTCAAATCTCTGAAGCTCAGTTGGCAGAGTCCTTGCAGGTATGGTTTTGGCTTAATAGGCAGGGGTTTGTCTTGATAGCTCAGTTGGTAGAGTCCTCGCAGGCATGGTTTTGGCTGAATAGGCAGTGGTCCGTCTTGATAGCTCATTTGGTAGAGTCCTGGCAGGCATGGTTTCGGCTGAATAGGCAGGAGTTCGTCTTGATAGCTCATTTGGTAGAGTCCTCGCTGGCATGGTTTCGGCTGAATAGGCAGGGGATCGTCTTGATAGCTCAGTTGGTAGAGTCCTTGGAGGCATGGTTTCGGCTGAATAGGCAGGAGTTCGTCTTGATAGCTCAGTTGGCAGAGTCCTCGCTGGCATGGTATCGGCTGAATAGGCAGGGGTTCGAGTATCTGCCCATCCAGAAGCCATTACCATAAATGAATTCCAGTGGATATATATTCCCGAGATAGAATTCGGTATTAAATGCCATTGTGGTTGATATTTACATTGATTGTAATCACGAGTGTTAGTGACATACTCGTTATATCAGATTTCTGCCGATTTCGTAATCTGCTTTCCGGCTGTTACCAACTCCGTTTTGACAATTAACAACGTCAGATTGTAACTGGTCTCATCATAAACGTTTGAGTGACAGTCTTAATTTTGCTTTGAATTCGTACGTCAAAAGGTATTTTATTATTATTATTATGATTATTATCATTATTATTATTATTATTATTATTATTATTATTATTAAATTTTGCTTTGACTTCGTACGTCACAAGGTATTTTATTATTATTATTATTATTATTATTATTATTATTATTATTATTATTATCATTATTATACATAATATTTAGATACATATGCATACACACGCACACAAATTCTCCCTTTACGAAGTACAACCCGTTGCTTCGGCAATTTGCGGGAGATTATGGTTTGCGAGTATACCTCTCGAGGTAACCCCTTCTCATCAGGGTTTGACTACTCTCTCTCCCTCTGAGCGTGATAGGGTATATATATATATATATATATATATGCATATATACATATATACATACACACTCACACACACACACACATATATATATATATATATATATATATATATATATATATATTTATATTTATATTTATATATATTTATATATTTATTTATATATATGTATATATATACATATATATAGATATTTATATACATACTGTATTTATATATATGTATATTTATATATATATACTCAGACACTTTCTAATATATAGGTGAGATTCTTCAATCTTTTCACAACTGAACCTAGTTAACATCAGCGTATCTTTATGTTAGAGTACCCATCTATTCAGTTCTTATGCCACTTGAGCAGATTATTATAAGCAGTTCACCCTAAAGCTGAATAATCCTTTCATGTTTTATCGTTGTTACTGTTTTTAAAATATTTATCTTAATTGTTCATTACTTCTCATATCATGGATTTCCTTTCCACACTGGGCTATTTTTACTTGTTTAAAGGTTTTAAACGTTTAATGGCCGCTCATGAATGGCAGGGCCAAGGGACAGTGACATTGCCTTATTGAGCAGTACAATGTCCTAGAGGCTGACCATATACACAAATGAGCAGCGCCCAAGCCCCCTCTCCACCCAAGATAGGACCAAGGGAGCCCAGGCAATGATTGCTGATGACTCAGCAGATAGACCTACAGTATAAGCTCTCCAACCCCCCCCCCCCCCAACCTCATCTCACAAGGATGGTGAAGTTGCAGCGACCAAAGGAACTAACGAGTTTGATCATGACTCGAACCCCAGTCTTGGTCTTATAGCATCTTGCTTTTCCAACTAGGGTCTCAGCCTAGCTAGTAATAATAAATGATACTAATAATACATTCAAACCGTGATATCCATAGGCACTGTAATTCCCCTTGTAATCTTCCTTGCTTCATCTCATT
>NC_090725.1:50282391-50284891 GCF_036898095.1 Palaemon carinicauda | reverse complement strand
ATGGAGGACTATGAGTAATGATGGCGTGTAGTATGGGATGGTGGTAGGGGGGTTTAGTGGTGGTGGAAGTGGGAAAGGAGTGCTTATGTGTGAGGGGTTGAAGAGAGGTTTTACGTGTAACGAGAGGGAAGGAGATAATGGTAGGCAGGGTTAAGGAACGAGGTGAATTTGATTTTTATGTACTGTATATATGTATAAACATAACACAACATACTGTACGTGTATATATATATATATATATATATATATATATATATATATATATATATATATATATATATATATATATATATATATATATATATATGTGTGTGTGTGTGTATCGAGACTCTGCTGAATCCCTCGGCAGGCTGGGAGGAGCAAAGAGAAGAAAGGTCCCTTTTTGTTCTTTTTTATGTTGGCTACCTCCCAATATATATATATATATATATATATATATATATATATATATATATATATATTATATCCTTTCTGAGTGGTGGTACCTCAACTTGGTGAAAAGTTTGCGCATCGCCATAATCGGCAAAGCTGTACTAGTCAGGGCCACCCATACTATGTTGGTTTGCTGTGAGCGATCAGACGAAAATCTCCCACCATCACCAAGCCGCACTGCCCAGCGTGGGGATGGAAAATGGCCAAACCTCAAACATGAATTAACATACTGAGACTTTTGTCCTACAGTGGACTGGAAGAGGCTGTATTTGTTGTTGTTGTTTTTGTTGTTGTTATTGTTGTTAAAGGAAGAGAGGGTTTTCTTTATGAGGAATGGGGGGAAGAGTTATGGGGTATGAAAGAAAAGAGGGTTGAGGAATGTACGAATGAGAGGGAATGCAAAGAGTTAGATAATGTGCTGAATAGACAAAATGAAAATAGTTTTGGTTGGGAATAAGATGATGAAAGAAAATAATACTGTAAGGGTTGTGACACGAATAATGAGAACGTGATATTTACGAAAAAGGTGAAGAAGCGTAATATTTTGATAAGGGAGATGTGCTGGGATCAGAAGAGGAAGAGGAAGAGGAAAGTTAAGAAAAAGGAAAAGATGCAAAAGGTGTTAATTCGTGACTCCTAATAAAAGAAAAGATAGATGGCAATGTAGAATACCGGAAAAGAAAGATGGAAAAAGTTTATTTAGAAGCGCAAGACGTAATTATTATAGGGAAAACATGAGAATGATAAAGAAAAGAGAAGGAATTTAATGTTTTGAAAATACTCCAATGTAGATTTCAATAGAAGAAATGAAGAATAAAAGGTAATTAGGAATTTAGCAACAATCGGAAATGAAAAATAGTAGAATATAATTATAGAATTGTTTAGATGAATCTATAACATACAGAAAAAGCAGTAAAGGAAGAAACCTAAGAAAAAAAAGAAGCCAGGTAATTATGTGAAGAAAGATGAGTTGTAATTAGGATTGAGAGAGAGAGAGAGAGAGAGAGAGAGAGAGAGAGAGAGAGAGAGAGAGAGAGAGAGAGAGAGAGAGAGAGGGGGACCAGAGAAGGGGTTGGAGGTCCCCGTGTCGCTCTGTGTGGGATTATCTATTTTAAGCAAGTCTTATTTCTTATTTCCTAGTGTTTTTCGAGTAGATTACCATTTTAATAACATTGTTATTAAAACAGCAGTAAGCAACCATAAGCTGTTGTAGTTGTGGAATGATCTTCCTAACCGTATAGTTGAATTGGTAAAACGTCGAAAGTTCAAATTGCTGCAAATGTTTTAATGTTGAAAAGGTGACATAAGTCTCTTTTTATAGTTTATACAGTAAATAAAAGGTCTGTTGTTACTGTTCTTAAGATATTCTATTTAAAATGTTCTTTACTTTTCATATAGTTTATTTATTTCCTTTTTTTCCTTTCCACACTTGGCTATTTTTCTTTGCTGGAGCCTCCTTGGTCCTAGCTTGGGTGGAGAGGGGGCTTGGGCGCTGATCATATGTATATATGATCAGTCTCCAGGGCATTGTCCTGCCAGATAGGGCAATGGCACTGTACCTTGCCTCTGCCATTAATAAGCAGCCTTTAAAACTTTAAAACCTTTAAATCGACGACCTCATGTGTTGTTAAACGTAATTTAAAGTCGGGTCAGGCGAGGTCAACACGAGCAACATGTTTTACGACGTTCGAAATCAACGAACTGGGGTTTTAATTACTTCCTTGACGACCGGCTGTAATTAGGCGAGACACGACACATAAAACCAGGTCAGAAATCAACCGGCCATTCTTGGCGTTTCGCCAAGTAATGCTTTCAAGCACCTTCTCTATTTGTTGGGTTGTTGTGAGACACTTCAATAAGGACAAAGATTAACATTTAATTGGAATTGTATTATTACCTCCGTCAACGAAGTTGGAAGGAGGTTGTGTTTCCTCCCCTGTTTGTGTGTTTGTTTGTGTTTGTTTGTACTTTCAAGCACTTTCTCTATTTGTTGGGTTGTTGTGAGACACTTCGATAACGACTAAGGTTAACATGTGATGGAAATCCTATTATTACCTCCGGCAACGAA
>NC_090725.1:50263833-50271333 GCF_036898095.1 Palaemon carinicauda | reverse complement strand
GAATGACGAACTAAGAAAAGGGCAGAATCACTTTATGCTTTACTTCAAAATAAACCCAGTTATAAGCATGAAAGATAATAGATGAACATTAAGAATAACATAATGGGTACCTATAGATTACAAAGGAAGCAAGGGAAGGAAGAGAAAACGATGGATTGACGAACTAAGAAAAGAGCAGAATCCCTTCATGGTTTACGTCAAAATAAACCTAGCTCTGAGAACGACAGATGATAGATGGACATTAAGAATAACAGAATAGGTCCCTAGAGATGGCAAAGGAAGAAGGGAGAGAAAGTGAAGACTATGGATTGACGAACTAAGAAAAGGGCAAAACTTTATTCATTACGTCAAAATAAACCCAGTTATAAGCATGACAGATAATAGATGAACATTAAGAAAACAGAATAGGTCCTTAGAGATTGCAAATGAAGCAGGGGAAGGAAGAGAAGAAGTTGGATTGACGAACTAAGAAAAGGGCATAACCAGTTTATTCTTTATGTCAAAGTAAACCCAGTGATGAGAATGACAGAGAATAGATGGACATTAAGAATAGCAGAACGTGTCCTTAGAGATTACAAAAGAAACATGGGAAGGAAGAAAAGACTATGGATTGACGAACTAAGAAAAGGGCAGAGTCACTTATAGTTTACGTCAAAATAAACACAGTTATGAGAATAACTTATAATAGATGGACATTCGGAATAACAAAATGGTTCCTTAGAGATTGCTAAAGAAGCAGGGAAGGAAAAAAAGACGATAGATTGATGGAATAAGAAAAGGGCAGAATCATTCTATGGTTTATGTCGAAATGGACCCAGTTATGAAAAGGACTTATAATAGATGGACATTAAGAATAACAAAATGGGTCCTTACCGATTGCAAAAGAATCAGGGGAAAAGACGGGAAGACGATGGGTTGATTAACTTAGAAAAGGGCAGAATCACTTTGGTTTACTTTAAAGAAAATGCCTATCACGAGAATTACTTATAACAGATGGACATGAGGAATAACAGAATGGATCCCTAGAGATTGCAAAAGAAGAAGGGGAAGGAAGAGAAGACGATGGATTGACTAACTAAAAAAAATTGCGACTATAAACTGGCAGAGGAAGACAAACAGACGCGAGTGGAAGAACATGTCTGAGTTCATTGTCAAGCAGTGGACTAGTTACGGCTGATGATGATGATGATGAAACCCAGTTATCAGATACTAGACATGCTAAGATAACACTCTCTCTCTCTCTCTCTCTCTCTCTCTCTCTCTCTCTCTCTCTCTCTCTCTCTCTCTCTCTCTCTCTCTGGTTGATGATCCCGGTGCTGGTAATAATAACGTAAACACATTTTCTACCACACTGTGCTTCGCCTTCACCATGAGCTTGCAACTTACGTACGACCCACAAATATTCTCTCTCTCTCTCTCTCTCTCTCTCTCTCTCTCTCTCTCTCTCTCTCTCTCTCTCTCTCTCTCTCTCGTGCATAAACACGTATTTTATAGACTATGACCTACCGTCTGTTGTGTTTACATATTTATTTTTTATGTTTTTCGCGTAGTCTCAAGAAGTAGTTATTGAAAATTGATATTAATGGGAAACTAAACCATAGTTTATATATGAAAGATTGTTTTAATTCTGTTACTGTTCTTGAAATATTTTATTTCAATTAATCATTGCTTTACATATAGTTTATTTATTTCCTTATTTTCTTTCCTCAATGTGCTATTTTTCCCCTGTTGGAGCCCATGGGCTTATAGCATCCTTCTTTTCTAACTAGGGTTAGCTTAGCTAATAATAATAATAATAATAATAATAATAATAATAATAATAATAATAATAATAGTAGTAGCAGTAGCAGCAGCAATAATAGTAATAATGATAATAATAATAATGTGCTTTAGACGTATTTTATTATTTATTCATATACGCCTAAACACGCAAGCCTGTACTTACGGCCAGCTATATGAAGACTTTGCTAACATATACTAGTGTTATTACATGGAATTTTTTTTTTATAAACCCGGTTTTCCCTCTTAGTTTTCAAGCCTAGATAGCTCAGTTGGGAGAGCGTTAGACTGAAGATCTAAAGGTCCCCGGTTCGATCCCGGGTCTGGGCAAACCCAAATTTTATTTTCCTTTCAAAGTTAACTGAAATAAGGATTGTATCAATAAAGACCTTTAAAAGCCTGCAACATAGCAAGGTAATAAAAGGTATAAGGTTTGCCTAAGAAAGAAAGTTATAGGAATTTGAGAAAATAAAGAATAAATATTTGAATTTTTTTATATCAATATATATTAATGTACTTTAGTTATTTTTGTGGTATATATTCAATTTGCCTTTTGAATAATATCACTAGTTCCCATAGGTACTTTTTATTGATGAAGATGAAATTTGATTTGCAGCCATAGACTTTATTTAGTTTCTATGCTCCGTGAAACGGACACTCGACTTGTAAAGATATTCGAGAAAGTCCGACTAAGAATACCTTTTCTTCGTTTTTTGTATCTTTTTATTTAAAAAGTTAAATTACATTTTTTACAATCACAATATTTCCAGTATGATTCCATTCAATAACATTTTCATATGAACATAAACCATCTAATTTAACAATTTACAAAATTACACATCTTTAGTTTGATTTCTAGTCACTCAAAAACAATAATTTATATACTTATTTATGAACATGCTATTCGACTTTTCTTCATGTTACAAGACCTGTTTATGTCGGTGAGTGAGAATGGGGGTGTAGCTCAGTGGTAGAGCATTCGACTGCAGATCGAGAGGTCCCTGGTTCAATCCCGGGCGCCCCCTGTTTTCAGTAGACGTTTATAATTCTTTGAGGAATAATATTTGTTTATGTCAACGATGTATGTTATGGTGGTCTCCTTTGCAATGTTAATTCAATATGGTGTTGACTTTTTGCCTTTTTATGCAATGCTGTTTTCCTTTTGCATTTTATGCAAAGTAATGTTTTCCTTTTGTATTTTGTATGAAATGTGCTGTTTTCCTTTTGTATTTTATGTGCTGTTTTCCTTTTGTATTTTATATGCAATTTGCTGGTTTTCTTTTGTATTTTATATGCAATGTGCTGTTTTCCTTTTCCATTTTTATGCAATGTGGTGTTTTCCTTTGGCATTTTTTATGCAATGTGGTTTTTTTTCGTTTTGCATTTTTTATGCAATGTGTTGTTTTCCCTTTGCATTTTTAAGCAATGTGGTGTTTTCATTTTGCAGTTTTTATGCAATGTGCTGTATTCCTTTTGTATTTCTATGCAATGTGGTGGTTTCCTTTTACATTTTTATACATAATGTGATGTTTTCCTTTTGCATTTTTTATGCAATGTGGTCTTTTCCCTTCCGCATTTTCATGCAATGTGGCCTTTTCCTTTTGTATCTTTTATGCATTGTGGTGTTTTCCTTTTGCATTTTTTATGCAATGTGGTCTTTTCCCTTCTGCATTTTCATGCAATGTGGCCTTTTCCTTTTGTATCTTTTATGCATTGTGGTGTTTTCCTTTTGCATTATTTATGCAATGTGGTTTTTTTCGTTTTGCATTTTGTATGCAATGTGTTGTTTTCCCTTTGCATTTTTAAGCAATGTGGTGTTTTCATTTTGCAGTTTTTATGCAATGTGCTGTATTCCTTTTGTATTTCTATGCAATGTGGTGGTTTCCTTTTACATTTTTATACATAATGTGGTGTTTTCCTTTTGCATTTTTTATGCAATGTGGTCTTTTCCCTTCTGCATTTTCATGCAATGTGGCCTTTTCCTTTTGTATCTTTTATGCATTGTGGTGTTTTCCTTTTGCATTTTTTATGCAATGTGGTCTTTTCCCTTCTGCATTTTCATGCAATGTGGCCTTTTCCTTTTGTATCTTTTATGCATTGTGGTGTTTTCCTTTTGCATTTTTTATGCAATGTGGTCTTTTCCCTTCTGCATTTTCATGCAATGTGGCCTTTTCCTTTTGTATCTTTTATGCAATGTGGTGTTTTCCTTTTGCATTTTTTATGCAATGTGGTCTTTTCCCTTCTGCATTTTCATGCAATGTGGCCTTTTCCTTTTGTATCTTTTATGCATTGTGGTGTTTTCCTTTTGCATTTTTTATGCAATGTGGTCTTTTCCCTTCTGCATTTTCATGCAATGTGGCCTTTTCCTTTTGTATCTTTTATGCAATATGGTGTTTTCCTTTTGCATTTTATATGCAATGTGGTCTTTTCCCTTCTGCATTTTCATGCAATGTGGCCTTTTCATTTTGTATCTTTTATGCAATGTGGTGTTTTCCTTCTGCATTTTTATGCTATGTGGTGTTTTAAAAGTTAGCGCTTATTAAAGCTTATAGACAGTGTTGTTTGTTCAAGAAAACACATAGAAGGCCATACTGAAATGAAATCTTAAAAGTTTAGCAATAAAAGGGCTAGATCATGACGGAACATTCTAATGATAAATCTAAGAAATCGAGTAATATAAACTGTTATGTGCCATTTGAGGAAAATGTTGATTACCCATTAATAAATGTCAGATGTGTTATTATTATTATTATCATTACTTGCTAAGCTACAACCCTAGTTGGAAAAGCAGGATGCTATAAGCCCAGGGGCTCCAACAGGGAAAATAGCTCAGTGAGGAAAGGGAACAATGAAAAATAAAATATTTTAAGAAGAGCAACAACATTAAAATAAATATCACTTTATAAACTAAAAAACTTTAACAAAACAAGAGGAAGAGAAATAAGATATAAGATAAAACAGTGTGCCCGAGTGTACCCTCAAGCAAGAGACCTCTAACCCAAGACAGTGGAAGACCATGGTACAGAGGCTATGGCACTACCCAAGACTTGAGAACAATGGTTTGATTTTGGAGTGTCCTTCTCCTAGAAGAACTCCTTACTATAGCTAAAGAGTCTCTTCTACCCTTATGCTTTGCTGTTGCTATTAGATGAACTAACTTGCAACATCCCCCCCCCCCCTCTGATTGTGGATCTGACCATCACTGACAGTGAAACATTTCCTTATGAGAAGTGTTCGAACATTTTTCATTAACGGGAGACTTTTGAAAGTTTTTCTGTAGCAGATGTTGAGGGTCCGATAATTTGATTTCCCCTGCCAGAAAATGACGCATACCTCTCTCTCTCTCTCTCTCTCTCTCTCTCTCTCTCTCTCTCTCTCTCTCTCTCTCTCTCTCTCTCTCTCTCTCTTTTATATATGTATTATTATTATTATTATTATTATTATTATTATTATTATTATTATTATTATTATTATTATTATTAGCTAATCAGCAACCCTAGTTAGAAAAGCGGGAGGTTATAAGCCCATGGTCTCCTACAGGGATAAATAGCCTAGTGAGAAAAGGAAATAAGGAAATGGATAAATTACAAATATAAAATGTATATGTATATATATATATATATATATATATATATATATATATATATATATATATATATATATATATATATATTCCTACATGCATACATACATATACCAAGGCACTTCCCCCAAATTTGGGTGGTAGCCTGCATCAAACAAATTCATCGATGTTCGTATATCAACTATGCCATGTGACCATCCAAATTTATTATACTTATAACAATAAACAGATTCCCATTCATACTTTCAAATTGGCATCGGAAATTAAAGAAAATAAATATAAAAAAAAATAGTATTACGAACCGTCGACGTAGTTGCCAAGCAACATATTTCCTCCTAATTTAAAGTGGCACTTTTTTATACGTCTTGATTTGGAAGTTGCACCACATCCGGAATGGGCCATGGCACCCTGGGGGTAGGGGGTGGGGGGAGGGGTGCTTAGAGGGGAGGGGAAGGGAGAGGTTAAGAAGGTAGGGGGTATCCCGATCCCGTATGTGTTCCATCTCCTACAGGTTAAAGTTGCAGTGCCAGGTCAGCCAAGGTTCGCCTCTCGCTATCCTAGGTCATTGCAGAGTATGTTGTTGGCTGTTGTGACAGTGTTTATTTAAAGAATAAAAGGTCGCCTTACACAATATATACTTGACAAAAAAAAGGTTGACTTTAAATTTATCAAAAGTTATTTGACAATTAAAAACGGCTTATACCATATACTTGGAAAAAGATAAGTAAAAGGTCGACTTTAACAAAAGTTATTTGACAAGTAAAAGCTTGACTTACACAATATATCTTTTACAAAAAAAAAGATGTACTTTATATTTATTTGACAAGTAAAAGCTCGACTTTAACAAAAGGTATTTGACAAGTAAAAGCTCGACTTCAACAAAAGTTATTTGGCTAATGAAAGCGCGACTTACATAATATAAACTTGACGAAAAAAGATCGACTTTTAAATTTATTCGACAAAAAAAAAAAAAAAGATCGACTATGAATTCATTTGACAAGTAAAAGCTCAATTAATAAAAAGTTATTTGAAAATTAAAAGCGTGACTTACATAAAGTATACTTGACAAAAAAGATTGACTTTACATTTATTTGAAAAGTAAAAGGTCGAATTACACAAAGTATGCTTGACAAAAAAAAAAAAAAAATGATTGACTTGAATTTATTTGACAAGTAAAAGTTCGTCTTTATCAAAAATTATTTGACATTTAATAGCTCGACTTGAACAAAATATACTTGACAAAAAAAAAGATCGACTTTAATTTTATTTGACAAGTAAAAGCTCGACTTTAACAAAAGTTATTTGGCAATTAAATGCTCTACTTAAACAAAATATACTTGACAAGAAAAAGATCGACTTTAACAAAAGTTATTTGACAAATAAATACTCGAGTTACACAATATATAATTCATAAAAAAAGATTGAATTTAAATTTATTTATAAGTAAATGCTCGACTTTAACCAAAGTTATTTGACAATTGAGAGCTCGACTTACACAAAATATACTTGATAAAAAAAGATTGAATTTAAATTTATTTGGTAAGTAAATGCTCGAATTTTTTTTTTTTAAGTTATTTGACAAATAAAAGCTTGACTTAACAACATATACTTGACAAAAAAGCTCGACTTAAACAATATATACTTGACAAAAAAGCTCGACTCAATAATACATTCTTGACAAAAAAGCTCGACTTAACAACTTATACTTGACAAAAAAGATCGACTTTAAATTTATTTGATAAGTAAAAGCTCGACTTTAACAAAATTTATTTGACAAATAAAATTACGATTTATTATTATTATTGAAATTACTAAAATTATTAAGATTATTAAAATAATTAAAATTATAATTATTATTGAAATCAAGTCTTTTAGAGTGATTAAAACTATAGTTATCAAGTTATTAGAATTATTATTGTTACTTAAATCATTAAAATTATAATGAAATAATATCAAGGACTTTTAGTATTTTTTTTTTTTTTTTGGTGTTTGATATTGTTGCTCTGTTAAGTTTAGTAATTGGATTCATTGATTGCAGCCTGACATTTCTTTATTTTGATGTTGATGTTGGTTATTATTATTATTATTATTATTATTATTATTATTATTATTATTATTATTATTATTATTATTATTAT
>NC_090725.1:50233833-50261333 GCF_036898095.1 Palaemon carinicauda | reverse complement strand
TTAGGAATGTAATAGATCAAAAATATTTGTCCAACAAATTAAAACGAAAGTCCGTAGCTAAAGGCCAGACAGAAAAGCTTTGCTAAAAACGTGGTCGAATGAAAGACATAAAAGATTTCCTCAGGATAGAATGATCACCTCAAATCTTTAAAATCTTTCTCAGTGTGCTATTCATTTTGTACAATTGAAGAGGAAACCGAACGGATGTGTTTCTCAAAAATTTGCCATTAAGAATCACACCTAGAATTTTAAATGAGTTCTATACAATTGGAGTGACATTGTGAAACGATCTGGATGTCGAGGAGCCACTTTCATTGACCTACTAACAATCATACTATAAGTTTTATTAGTGTTCAACTTCATAATTTCCACCTTACACTAATTTTGGCAGGATCTCTATTAAGGGATTCAACTACAGATCTAAATTCACGAGATGAATTAATTATATTAAACATGCTTGTTTTCAAGGCTAAACCCTTAGTATATGTATATACAGTAGTATGAAAAGTAATAGGCCGATAACAGTACTGTAAGGAATGCCATTTATTATATTACTAGTCACTATAGTGCACATCAACAACTATTCTTTGCAATCTATTCCTTGAGCATTCAATTATGATGTTAACTAAAGTGCCACCTAGTCGCATATGTTCGAGTTTGAAAACAAGACACTAAAATTAAGACAAACCATAGAACTTTCCGACCACAATCAAGAGATTTGTGTACAATATTGGAAATTACAAGGGTATCACATGCTCCAAAGTCTTTGCGAACGTAAAATTACAAACTAGGGAACAGAGGATTGCCTTCAGCATATCTATTTACTGTAGACGTATTGCTTTTCTACACCTTTATATACGATATGGGAGTTATGAAAATTGAGCGGTAATCAGCAGGGATACAGCTACTGCAAACACATTTATCTGGAATATTAATAATATTAGTCACATCGCAATTGAAGTAGTCACTCATATAATTTGGTGAATGTCCTGGTGTTTGAGAGGGATTTCCATTTCACCTCTTTCTCCACGACGGGCGTCCTGGAGCACGAACCCGGTCAAATAAACAATAGGTATATTTGACCGGTTTCGTGCTCCCAGACATCTGTCGTTCAGAAATGGGTGAAATAAAAATCTCTCTCAAACACCCGGACATCCACCAACTTATATGAGTAACTGTACCATCCTTGCTTTTTTTAAAACACCAGGGGAATCAGTGTATACTAGATCCAAACAATTACCACTTTTGTTTAGTCTAGCATATGATTTGCTCACAGTTCAGAAGCAAAACGAGTTCTTAAACCATGACAACCAGTAAGAGAAACAGAATTTAAAATCACCAGAAAAACTCACATACAGAAAAAATCTTTTTATAATCTTTTTGTATCTTAGCCACAATGGAAAAAAGACAATCAAATATAGATTTTGATAGATGGACCACAAATAAAATTTTTATGCCTGCCACAAACGTTTATGATCTGAAACTCTTGACATCCGCGTTAGAGTAGTTTTTGTTAAAAGTTATATTACTGTGAAGAGTTATGGAAAAACTGAAGAGATAAATGTGGTTTAATGGTTTTTTGACAGGAGGAGGACTATGGTGTGCTTTAGACATGAGAAAAAGTGAAAAAGTATTTAAGATTTGGTTAAATGTGGAGAGTTTTAAAAGTGAAGAATATTGTGAAGAATTTTTCAAAGGAGAAAGGCTGGAGAGCTTTTGAAAGAACAGGGATTGTGGGAAACTTTAAGTAGGAGTAAGAATGAAGTGCTTTAGAAAAGAGTAAAAGTAAAGAGCTTTAGAAAGCAATAAAAGTAAAGAGCTTTAGAAAGGAGTCAGAGTGTAGATCTTAAGAAAGTTTTTGGGTGGTTGATAAGTTTTTGACAGGGGGAGGACTTTGGTAAGCTTCAGAAAAGAGAAAATTTGAAAATTGTTTAAGAGGAGGTAAAATGTGAAGAGTTATAAAAGTGAAGAATATTGTGAAGACCTTTTGAGAGAAGGCCCGGAGGTTTTTTAAAGGAAGGGGTATTATGGGGAACTTTGGAAAGGAGCAAGACTGAAGATCTTTAGAAAGGGGTAAGACTGAAGAGCTTTAGAAAGAAGTAAGAGTGAAGAGCTTCAGAAAGGAGTAAGAGTGAAGAGCTTTAGAAAGGAGTAAGAGTGAAGAGTTGCAGAAAGGAGTAAGAGTGAAGAGCTTCAAAATGGAGGAAGAGTGAAGAGCTTCAGAAAGGAGCAAGAGTGAAGAACTTTAGAAAGGATTTAGAAATGAGTAAGTGTATAGAGCTCTAAAAAAGAGCAAGAATGAAGAGCTTTAAAAGGAGTAAGAGTATAGAGCTTTACAAAGGAGCAAGAGTGATGAGCTTCGGAAATAAACAACAGCGAATAGTGTGACGAGCCGAGAGAAGGTTGGGACTCAAAGGCAAGTTGTAAACAACTGAGTGACTCTATTATAGAACACTCTCCTTTATATACAAAAGTTCAAGGCAATAAGAATTTTCATGTTAAAAAAAACAGACAATGTTACAGAGGAGAAACAAGACATGTTTTTTCAGGTTCTTTTTAGTGCGAGGGGAGAGCGAAGATACAAGCACAAAATGAACTATGTACGAACTTGCGACACACGGTTGGTACAATAGCCTTAGAAACGAGTAAGAGTGAATAACTTTAAACATAAGTAAGAGTGAATAGCTTCATAAAAGAGTAAGAGTGATTGATAAAGGGATCAAGAGAAAAGAGCTTCAAAAGGAGTAGGAGTGAAGAGCTTCAGAAATAAGTAACAGTGAATATCCTTAAAAATGAGTAAGAGTGAAGAGCTTTGGAAAGGAGTAAGACTTAATAGAATTCAGAAAAAAATTAGAAAGGGGGGGATTATTTATAAGGGGTGTTTGTAACAAGTAACGTTTTCAAAGGGGGAAGGAGTGTGACAAAAATAAACTAAAAGGGGGAAGGATATTGCAGCTATAAACATAGAGGAATGAGGGTTGAAGTACGAATACGAAGCTGGGAGGGGTGAGCGAACCTTAAAAAAAGAGCTTTGGAATGAAAGGCGAGAATATAGAGAACTCTGGGATTAAAGCTTGTTTGGTGAGCTCTAGGTAAGAGTAAAACGGGCGTGGGTCTTGAGGGGGGGTGGGGGGGGGGGGTTAGCGATGTGTAGGGTGAGTTGGTGGAAGGATGAAGCCTTGCAATAGTTTCTACTTTATGATTCCTTCGCGATGGTTTTGGCGCCTCGTCTTCTGGTGGGTCTTAACGTCAAGGAATGTTATGACTCGCAAGAGAGAGAGAGAGAGAGAGAGAGAGAGAGAGAGAGAGAGAGAAATCAAGAGGAATAAAATGAGAGAGAGAGAGAGAGAGAGAAATCAAGAGGAATAAAATGAGAGAGAGAGAGAGAGAGAGAGAGAGAGAGAAATCAAGAGGAATAAAATGAGAGAGAGAGAGAGAGAGAGAGAGAGAGAGGTGGGATAGTGTGAGGGATGAAGGAAGAAAGAAAAATCTCGTAGAAATCAAGAGGAATAAAATGAGAGAGAGAGAGAGAGAGAGAGAGAGAGAGAGAGAGAGGTGGGATAGTGTGAGGGATGAAGGAAGAAAGAAAAATCTCGTAGAAATCAAGAGGAATAAAATGAGAGAGAGAGAGAGAGAGAGAGAGAGAGAGAGGTGGGAACGTGTGAGGGATGAAGGAAGAAAGGAAAATCTTGTAGAAATCAAGAGGAATAAAAGGAGAGAGAGAGAGAGAGAGAGAGAGAGAGAGGTGGGATAGTGTGAGGGATGAAGGAAGAAAGAAAAATCTCGTAGAAATCAAGAATAAAATGAGAGAGAGAGAGAGAGAGAGAGAGAGAGGTGGGAACGTGTGAGGGATGAAGGAAGAAAGGAAAATCTAGTAGAAATCAAGAGGAATAAAATGAGAGAGAGAGAGAGAGAGAGAGAGAGAGAGAGAGAGAGAGAGATAAGGAGGGAAGAGAATTTTGTGGAAATCAAGAGGAACAAGATGAAAAAAATATTTGAAATGACGAAAGGTAGTTCGTGAACCACGAAAATGCAGCCTCTATTTTTTTTTTTTTTTTTTTTTTTAGATTTACTAATTCACTAATGTCGGTGATAATATATTTTACAAACCACACACCTTTTGAAAGCTTTTCTGAATAAGGTATATCTTGCATTTATCTGTGTCTATGTATACATGTTTGAAATGTGTATGTATACTGTACATGTTTGAATGGCGTGCAGTTTTTGAAATAATAAAGCACTCAAGAATAATGGAATTATTTTTAACTAGACTTGTTGCAAAGGATCCTTGGCTAAAGGAGAGGGAGGTTAGTTCAAATGGGAGGACGTGACTTCCTCCGAAGGAAGATTGTTAGAAATATTGCTAGGATTTGTGTCTTCTTTAGAAATACGTTATGAAACTTTTATTAAGTATATATATATATATATATATATATGTATATATATATGTATATATATACATACATACATATATATATATATATATATATGCGTAAAAATCACAGGAAAACGTGATGCTCAGATGCAGAAGAACCACAGGGAAAATGAAAATACGAAATATACGATTAAGTTCTGACTAGTTTCGTGATACTTCTTCAGAGGACTGATTTATTGATAGAGGTTTCTTTACATTTTATAGGGAAAGTAAACATACGAACATACATATAGAGAATTAGAGAACAATGACACTCCCTTACCAGCTACCTGGGCTTGGGTCAGGTGTTAACTGGGTGGAGACCCAACCTTATTAGACAAATGCCAAAAAGGGTCATTTCTGGTGGCTGTGAAATTAATATTTAGACCTAAGCTACCATTCATTAAAGGTTACAATTATTTTATATAGTATGCATAAGCACTGGCATTGGCACTATATAGTGTTATGCTAGATATAAGTATTGATACATACATGATTATATGTTTATGATATTAATGTTGTATGTATATAAATGTATATATACATATATATGTATGTATATGTATGTATGTGTATGTATATATATGTATGTGTACGTATATATATGTATGTGCGTGTATATATATATATATATATATATGTGTGTGTGTGTGTGTGTGTGTGTGTATGTATGTATGTGTATGTTTTGCTTATGTATTTATATAGATAAGGCTACCGTGTTTTCATATAAATAAACTGTATTGAAAGTCAAAAACAAGAATTTACCAGCCACCAGAAATGACCCTTTTTGGCAGGTGTCTAATGAGGTTGGGTCTCCGCGCCAGTTAACACCTGACCCAAGCCCAGGTAGCTGGTAAGGGAGTGTCATTGTTCTCTAATTCTCTATATGTATGTCCGTACGTTTACTTTCCCTATAAAATGTAAAGAAACCTCTCTCAATAAATCAGTCCTCTGAAGAAGTATCACGAAACTAGTCAGGACTTAATCGGGTGCTACTATAGCGTGAGGTCTACCGCCATATGTCGCCTACCTAGACGGAGGGTGAGGTCTACCACGCGACAAGCTTGGACCTTCCGCAACCTAAATGCCATGGGGTACCAGCATTCTACAGTGAACCACCAGCAATATTATGGGGATGCAGCGACAGGAGCACACACACAGGCAATTGAGCGATCGTGGTTTGACGCTAAAACGATGATTCTGAAGAGATTAATGCGATGTGTTGGTCGTCAGCTGTTCCAGTCTCATCTTTATTTTTGCTGGAAGGTGATGAGAAAAAATTTCAATGATCTGTTTGTCTTTCTTAGAAGATATACGAAGTGTGTACCGCTAGGATAAATGTATGGAAATATATGATAACATGCTTATTTTTACCTTTATTCCTTTTTTAATGTAATTAGAAATCCAATTATCTATTTAAGTCATTTCTAAGATATGTTTAAATGAAGTGTTTATTGCTTAAACAAATGTATGAAATATGTTTTATCTATGAGGGACGAATAATTTAGCAGTAGACTGATAACATGTTTATTTTTACTTTATTCTTTTTTTAATGTAATTAGAAATCCAATTATCTATTAAGTCCTTTCTAAGATATGTTTAAATTAAGTGTTTATTGTTTTGTATCGCTAGAATAAATATGGAAATATATAACATGTTTATTTCTACCTTTATTATTATTTTTTTCATTGTAATTAAAATTCCAATTATCATTTTAAGACATTTCTAAAATATGTTTAAACTGAGTGTTTATTGCTTAAACAAATGTATGAAATGTGTCTTATCTATGAGGGACGAATAATTCAGCGGTAGACCTCACGCTATAGTGCTAACGGGAGGTAGACCTCACGCTATAGTGTGGTAGACCTCACGCTATAGTAGCACCCTTAATCGTATATTTCGTATTTTCATTTTCCCTGTGGTTCTTCTGCATATATATATATATATATATATATATATATATATATATATATATATATATATATATATATATATATATATATATATAAGCAATAAATACTGCATAATTATCGTTACAAATGATTAACCATACGAAAGCTAAAAGATCAGTTTGTTTAAGAGAAGTAATTTTTACTGAATCTCCATGACTTTAAAACACCACAACGCCAGAGTGAGCCAGGCCTTTTTGACTGATCGGTTTTGAGTTATCTGGCATTGCACTTCTCACTGCACACATTGAGTGGCTATGGTTATAAGGTCAGTGCGAGGCTATTATATGTGTGACATGGTGTACAGTCAGCGACATCAATCAGTATACAGTAGTGTTTGCGATGACCCACTTGCTCACGAATGAATGCAAAGATAATGGCAAGGCAAAATTTGAGAGCGTTGTTACCTCTGCCCGCGAAGTTGGAAGGAGGTTAGGTTTTACCCCTTGTTTGTGTGTTCGTTTATTTGTGAACAGCTTCCTGGCCACAATTTTAATTGTAGAGTAATAAAACTTTTAGGGATATATGTTATGTAAAAAGCTGGAAATAACTAAATTTTGGAAGGTCAAGGTCACGCTCAAGCAAAATGTCCAAAGTACGTAATCAGACATAAGTCTGGACATCGTTCCCACAGAGACATCAAACATGGTTTATATTTTAGTGTATAAAAATTCACTCCAATTAATTCATATTAAGGTCAAAGGTCAAAGTTAAGGTCGAGCAAAAGGTCGAGAAATAAGCTGCCGCGGCGGAGGTCTGCCTTCTACTCATTGCCCCTCTAGTTCAGTAATGTTTTATTCATTTATCACTCAATTGTATTAGTTTTATTTAAACGGGTTACGTATTGATATCCTTGAGGACACTAAAATCAACTACAATATCAATATCAGCAACGATAACAATAACATTATCAATTATTATAATGGTAATTATTACAATATTAATGACGATGATTCTGCACACATTTTGTCGGGAAATTACTCGAAAGAAAAAGTTATACAGTTTTGTTTTTATTAAAAAGCTAATAATGATTATGATAACGGGAAGTTGGAATTTTCTGACTTTTCTAAAACTATTCGACGTATATTAAAAGAAAGGGTAACGATTTCGTGAAGGGTATGTATTCACCCCTGTCTTCTGTTTCTTAGTTTATTTATTTGTTTGATTGTTTGAGAGCAACTTTACACAAAAATTACAGTACTGATTTTAACCAAACTAGGTAATCATGCTGGGTATGACCTAATGATGAAAATAATCGGAATGTTAAGTATATGGCAGATATTTGGTTAGTTTATGTTTTGTTTGTGAATAACATTACTCAAAAACTACGGAACCAATTTCAACGAAACTTGGTGGACATGTGGGGGGTTATGACCCAAGGACAAATCCATTAGAGTTTGAAGAAAATACAAATACATCGAAGTACAAGTACGCAGTGGAGTTGAAAGAAAAATAAGACTGTTTAGCGTGGCGGAGGCATGCTCTCTACTGAGTGCCCCTTTAGTTCTTGAGTGTGAAGTTTGATGTTTCATTTTTTTACATTGATGATGCTAAATTGTTCAAACTGTATTTCATAACTGATCAAAATTGAATGCTATTTTTAACTACCTTCTAATATGAATATATATATATATGGTCAGTCTCTAGGGCATTGTCCTGCTAACAAGGGCAATGTCACTGTCCCTCTATATGGGACTGTTTTCAGTCATTACTTTCACTTTAGAGAAACACATTAGGTCTGTGTCTTCTTCAACTGCACAAAAAATGGCATATTGCGAAAGCCTTTTAAGATTATCGATGATCAATCTATTCAGAAGAACTGTTTTAATTGTTCCATTCTACCTTCTTTCGAGTATTGTTCGTCTGTCTGGTCTTCAGCTACTGATTCTCATCTTAATTTGTTGGACAGGAACTTACTGTCTATTACATATCTGATTCCTGGTGTAGATATATATCTCTGGCACCGTCGTCCAATTAGTTCATTTTGCATGTTGCGTAAGATTTTTCATAATTCTGATCATCTTTTACATTCAGCTTTTCCCGGACAGTACCATCCTGTTCGTAATACTAGGCATGCAGTTAATTCTAATAGTCAGGCCTTCTCCGTGAGGAGGCTAAATATTGCACAGTATTCTAGAAGTTTTATTAAATCTGTGACAAAGTTGTGGAATGATCTTCCTAATCAGGAAGTTGAATCGATAGAACTTCAAATGCTTAAACTTGCAGCAAATGTTTGTTTATTGAACAAGCTGATATAGGTTCTTTTATAGTTTCCATATGACGTATTTGTTTCGGTGTTGCTACTATTTTTGAGATTTTTTATTTTGGTTGTTCATTATTTTTCATAGTCTATTAATTTCCTCATTTCCTTTCATCACTGGACTACATTTCCCTGTTGGAGCCTTTTGGCTTATAGCATCCTGCTTTTCCTACTAGGGTTTTAGTTTAGCTAATAATAATAATAATAATAATAATAATAATAATAATAATAATAATAATAATAATAATAAGAAGAAGAAGAAGAAGAAGAAGAAGAAGAAGAAGAAGAAGAAGAAGAAGAAGAAGAAGAAGAAGAAGAAGAATCCTTTCGTGTGCATGACTTATCATTGGACTAAGTGACTACTATGTTCTTGTCCTTGGGTGGCGCTTCAGTTGCTCCACTTTGGTTGATTTTAGTAATTTTGGGACGTCTCAAAAGACTGAATAGGATAACTTTTGGCTGTAGTTGTTCCCGGAAAATTTACCAAGTAGTTGTTCCTTCTTCCCATGGTCTTCCACTGTCTTGGGTTAGAGTACTTTCTGCTTGAGGGTACACTCGGGCACACTGTTCTATCTGGTTTTTCTTCCTCTTGTTTTGTTAAAGTTTTCTATTGTTTATATAGGAAATATTTATTTTAATGTTGTTACTGTTCTTAAAATATTTTATTTTTCCTTGTTTCCTTTCCTCAATGTGCTATTTTCCCTGTTGGGGCCCCTGGGCTTATAGTGTCCTGCTTTTCCAACTAGGGTTGTAGCTGAGCATTTAATAATAATGATAATAAAATAATAATAATGTATTACCTGTCTTTGGTTTAGCAACACTCTTTTATTAGATGCAGGAATTTTTTAGCTCGTATTACCTCTTGCTTTGAAGTTTGCATGTTTTTCCGTGAAGGTCATTCTCTTATTCTTTATCACAGTTTTATTGTTTTTTTTTTATACAATGCAGTAGTTTATTATGAAAATTTTATCCTTTAATGGCTTCGTATAAGGGAGTAGATATTTTATTATATTTACAATAACAATAACAAATGCAGTAGTTTTTAGTCTACTGTAGGACAAACGCCTCAGACATGTCCTTATTCATGTGTGGGGTTTAGCCATTTCATCACCACGCTGACCATTGCGGATTGGTGATGATGGGAGACTTTAATCTGATTGCTCACAGCAAACCAAGCCAGTTTGCTGATCATGGCGATACACAAACCCTTTCGCCACGTTAAAGTATCTCTACTCAGAAAGGTTGTATAATGGCGTCTTATCAAACGAATTTCCAGTGAACAGTGGAGTACTCTAAGGGAATGTGTTGTCACTTATGTTGTTTATCCTCCTTCAAATTCCCTAGTACGTAAACAACGGGACAAAAGACACACTGTACGTGTATACATCAAACGTCAATCATCATCTACTTGCAAAAGGGCGTGAAAAGTGTCATATCCGGTGCTAGTTCACACAAAGCTATTTTTGGAAAGAGCTTAGTGCCAGTCGCTGTCTGATATACAATCTGTAAAAAGATTTAATCACTTTTATTTGATAGTTTTTCAGGGATTCTGATTACAATTCGAGATTCGTTATGAAATTCCCTCTGGACATTATTAGACGTTCGGTTTTCAGTTTCGTCTTCGTGTTTATATTTATTTTCGTTAGATGGCGTCCACGTCTGCTATGGTAAACAGATTGTAATCTCTCTCTCTCTCTCTCTCTCTCTCTCTCTCTCTCTCTCTCTCTCTCTCTCTCTCTCTCTCTCATTAACCTTGAATAATTTTTTTGATTTATTAACAACTAACGTAATATTTAGCCAATGGTTCCTATTTTGACGCAAAAATTAGTCATGCAAAATCTGCTTACTTAGAAATATAGTAATATACAAGTGTACGCGACCTGTCAACATGCCGGCTAAATATTTAGATAGATATGCACACACAGGCACACGCGCACTCCCGTCATCAGGGCATGACTACTCTCCCCGAGGGACGGGGAGAGCTGAGCTTCACCTGATATACAGTATATATATATATATATATATATATATATATATATATATATATATATATATATATATATATATATATATACTGTATATATATATATATATATATATATATATATATATATATATATATATATATATATGTGTGTGTGTGTGTGTGTGTGTGTGTGTGTTTGTGTGTGTGTGTGTGCGTATATCATGATCATGATCATCATCAGCCGTTACTAGCCAGACACTTCCTCTTTATTATATAGGGGAGATTGTAGTTCATGGAGTGAATTATTTCTATTTTGATAGAAAAAAAATAACATAACGAAAGAAAGATATGAAAGATAAACTTAATAATAGCATCATTTCCTCTCGCCCTCATCTCATCCTTGAAAATATAAGTAATTAGTTGCGGAACTAAATGATAATTAAAAGGTAAGAGTAAGAAATAAATCGAAGAAAAAGTATCCAATTTTGAACGCTCATTGTAATCACACGTTTTTCTATCATCTTTTATATTAACAAACTTCTCACACTCGAACTATTTTCTCACGCTTTTCTGTTGGCCAAGTCCCCAGCCACCCGTTGAGATACTACCGCTAAAGTTCCTGGGTTCTCTGACTGGCCAGATAGTTCTACATTGGATCCCTCTCTATTTGTGGCTCATTTTTCCTTTGCCTACACATACACGGAATAGTCTGGCTTATTCTTTACATATTCTCCTCTTTCCTCAGACACCTGACAACAAAATAACAGAAAAATTCTTTTTCACTCAAGGCGTTAACTACTGCACTGTTATTGTCCACTTGGTAAGGGTAGAAGAGACTTTAGCTATGGTAAGCAGCTCTTTTAGGAGAAGGACACTAAAAAATCGAACCATTGTTCTTTAGTCTTTGATAGTGCCATAGCCTCTGTACCATGGTCTTTAACTGTCTTGGATTTGAGTTTTGAGGCACGCTTCTCTATCAGTTCCCTTATTATCTTTTCTCACTGAGCTGTTTTTCCCTGCTGGAGCCCTAGAGCTTATAGCATCCAGAGGTTGAATGTATAATATTTGCACACACATCCTGACCTGTAAGATCATTCATATAACCAGTAATTATTAGAGTAGGGGTGCGACCCCTGAGGGGCATATGAGAAGTTTCCAAGTAGGCGCAAGTAGCGTTGCCAGATGGTGTGCATTATTTTTTACCTCCGCTAACGAAGTTGGAAGGAGGCTATGTTTTCGTTCCTGTTTGTGTGTGTTTGTTTGTTTATGAACAGCTTTCTGGCCACAATTTTATTCGTAGAGTAATGAAACTTGCAGGGATTAACGGTTATGTAAAAAGCTAGAAATTATTAAATTTTAAAAGGTCAAGGTCAAAGGTGAAGGCCACAGTCAAACAAAATGTCCAATTCACATAATCAGCTATAAGTTTGGGCATCTTTGTCACAGAGCCTTCAAACTTGGTTCATATTTGAGTGTATGAAAATCCATGTCAATTAATACCTGTTAAGGTCAAAGGTCAAGGTCGAGCAAAAGGTTGAGAAATATACTGCGGCGGCGGAGGTCTGCGCTCTATTGAGTGCCTCTCTAGTTTCCATTTGTGATATCAATTACAATAATTCAGTAGGTAGGAGGTGTTGGATCTATATACAATGCACAGGGGGCTGGTAGGCAAAAACAAGTTTAAGAACATCTGGGCTAGACAATCATACTTTATCGATTAACGCCGAGTTTTCGGAAAGTTCTTGTGCTGTATTTTTATTGCCTAGGGTATGTATTCACCCTTGTCATCATTTATTCATTTGTTTGTTGAGCAACTTTATACAAAAACTACTCTACCGATTTTACCCAAACTTGGTAGCCATATTGGGAATTACCCAAGGATGAATCTATAATATTTTGTATAAAGTACACCCAAGCATAAATACTCAGCAGTACTTTGAAAATAATCGTAATGTTAAGTAATAGCAAATATTTTTTTTCTGTTAATTTTTCGTTTGTGAACAACATTACGCTAAAACTACTAAACTGATTTCAAAGAAATTTGAGGGATAAATCACCCAATGACAAATCAGTAGATTTTGAAGATATCACATCGAAGTACAAGTACGCAGTAGAGTTAAGAGCAAAATACGATTGCTTGGCGTGGTGAAGGCATACTCTCTACTAAGGCCCTTCTAGTTAGAGATAGTATCACTAATAAATAATAAACGCTTGCTATTAAAATTACGAGATTTTCGATGTGATAAATCCCCACCCCTGAGACGTAATGTACTATTTCTAATCTCAGTCTAAGAAACCTTCATTTAATATACGTATTTAATGTTAGTTCACCATACTTTCAACTTGACTCCAAAGGCCCCATATGAATTGGAAGACCCAAGCATACATGGCTGACTACTATGAAGCGTGAAGTAGATGATGAATGGAGAACTATTGATTTAAAAGCTGAAGGTAGAGACAACGGGCGAAATCTAACCGAGGCCCTTTGCTTTAATAGGCATGGGAGATAATGATGATGATTTAATGTTAGTGGTGATAAACGAAGGGAAACGTTTTCAGTAATTGGTAGTGTTTCCCCGTAGACTTCCGTCATTGCGTAGAAAAATATACGGATACACCTTGTTATTATTATTAATAGTGAGCGTGACCCGTCAAAAATTAAGGATCAGTATTTAGATAGATATGCACACACACACACACACACACACACCCACAGATTAAACTCTTCATACCCCTTCCCCTTTTCCTACTATATTATTGAGATTTATCTTTTTAAACAGAAACCTGACGCGAACCAGCTATTCCTAGTCTAGAATTCCACCGTATTTAATATACAAAAGAAAAGAAAAGAGCATTGTGAAGGATAGTTCAATACACATAATATGTAGAACAAGCTGGTTCTAGATTCATACGGATTTGGACAGTTGTCATGACCTCCGCTAACGAAGGTGGAAAGAGGTTGTTTTACCGCGTTTGTGTGCTTCCCAGACATAGACTGTGATGTTAAAAACTCTGTAGTGAGGAGTTTCGCCGATGACACAAGAATGAGTAGAGAAATTACTTGTGATGAAGATAGGAACTCACTACAAAGAGATCTAAACAAAATATATGAATGGGCGGAGATAAATAGGATGGTATTTAACTCCGATAAATTTGAATCAATAATTTATGGAAACAGAGAAGGAATGGTACATGCATACAAGGGACCTAATAACGAGGCAATCACAAACAAGGAAGCAATTAAAGACCTTGGTGTAATGTTAAATAGGAATATGTTATGCAACGACCAAATAGCAACACTATTGGCTAAATGTAAAGCAAATATGGGAATGTTATTCAGACACTTTAAAACAAGAAAAGCTGAACACATGATTATGCTTTACAAAACTTATGTACGTAGTACACTCGAGTACTAAAATGTGATATGGTACCCACACTACCAAAAGGATATTGCACAAATAGAGAGTGTACGAAGGTCCTAGAATAGAAGAAGTTAAGGACCTTGACTACTGGGAAAGACTGCAATTTCTAAAACTATACAGTCTAGAAAGGAGAAGAGAACACTACATAATAATACAAGCATGGAAGCAAATAGAAGGAATTACTGAAAACATCATGGAGCTAAAAATATCAGAAAGAGCAAGCCGAGGTAGATTAATAGTGCCTAAAACTATACCAGGAAAACTAAGGAAGGCGCACAGGACATTAATCCACTACGCACCAGCATCGATAATGCAGCGACTGTTTAATCCGCTGCCAGCTCATCTAAGAAACATATCAGGAGTAGGCGTAGATGTGTTTAAGAATAAGCTCGATAAATACCTAAGATGCATCCCAGACCATCCAAGACTGGAAGATGCAAAATACACCGGAAGATGCATTAGCAATTCTCTGGTGGATATACGAGGTACCTCACACTGAAGGACCTGGGGGAACCCAAACATAGAATAAGGCAATAAGGTTGTGTGTTTGTTTGTGAACAGCTTCATGACCACAATTTTAATCGTAGACTGATGAAAGTTGCAGGGATTAGCTGATATGTAAAAACCTGGAAATTATTAAATTTTGGAAAGTCAAGAGCAAATGTAAAGGTCACGATCAAGCAAAATGTCCAATTCACATAATCAGTCTTAAGTTTGGACATTGTTGTCACAGAGATTTGAAACCTGGTTCATATTTGAGGGTATGAAAATCCACGCCAAGGTTAAGGTTAAAGGTGAAGGTCAAGATCGAGAAATAAGCTGTTGCGGTGGAAATCTGAGCTCTACTGTGTGACCCTCTAGTTTCATTGATTTTTTAATGTAAGAATTGATCATTTTGGAAGAAACGGACGCTTTTACAAATTTTTTAAGAGACACTGATCATCCGAACAGACATGTACAGCTGGACACATGAATTCCTTGCACACCTCTCTGAGGAAGTGTACCCTGTCACACCCTTACTGCACGGCGTGTTCGTGTGTGTGGCCCCAACCATCACCTGTGCTATTTCTCCCTACACTGTCTGCTTAGTTACTCATTATGCATTAAAGATGCCATAGTGTGCACTTCCTCAGAGTAAGGTGTGCCAGGAATTCATGTGTCCAACTGTACATAAGGCTTTGTAAAAGGTGATCAGTATTAGATACATGAAAGTTGCCTTTAGAAATAATCCAGAAAGTTGAAGCGAAGGCAGCATTGGGGAAAAGACAGGTTGAGTGAGGTGCAGTGGAAATAAACATTAAAACACATAGTAAACTAGAGTGGCACTCCGTAGAGCGCATACCTCCGTCGCGGCAACTTATTACTCGACCTTTTGTTCGACCTTGACCTTGACCTTTGACCTTAACCTTGTATGAATTGGCGTGGATTTTCATAGAATCAAATATGAACTAAGTTTGAAGTCTCTGTAACCTTGACCTTGTCCATCCAAAATTTAATAATTTCTAGCTTTTTACATAACAGTTAATCCCGGTAAGTTTCATTACTCTGAGGATAATATTGTGGCTAGGAAGCTGTTCAAAAACAAACACTCACACACACAAACACACAAAAAGAGTGTAAAACATATCGTCCTTCCAACATCGTTGGAAAGAGGAAAGCATACAAAATGAAATAAATAAGATTACAGATTTTAAGTGAAATATGTAATTATTAGAAACTAGTGTATACGATCCGTCAAAAATGACGGCTAAATATTTAGATAGATATGCACACACACAGAAACACCTCCTATCTCTTTCCTAACTACAACTCGTAGATTCGGCAATTTGTGGGAACGAGTGTGGTTTCCGAGTATACCTCTCTGGGTACCCCTTCCAACCAGGGTATGACTGCTCCCTCTTCACTCTGCCGCCACTCAGCTTAACAGAAAAGAAATATATTTATATATATAGCAAGCAACTTGGTCTTTATTATATAAGGAAGGATAACGTTCTTGATAATAATTGTTTTTTTTTTTTAGAAAAAAGAGAGAACGTTTGAAAACATTTAACGCAAAATTTACCCACACCAAGGAACGTTACTTACCTGCTCTCTGAGAAATGCTGGGATATATTATGATCCAAACTTGCTCTTTGGGTCTTAGGCTGGACTGTACCGGATGTACTTGATTTTCTGTCCCGTTGACTATTATTTTTTGTATTATGTAGGGAAATTTATGGTTACATTATTTCAAATCGTGTAGAATAAATGTTACAGAATTTATATGATTGTGAATGAGAGAGAGAGAGAGAGAGAGAGAGAGAGAGAGAGAGAGAGAGAGAGAGAGAGAGAGAGATCATGTAGAATACATAAGGTGTTGAAGAGAGAGAGAGTGAGAGAGAGAGAGAGAGAGAGCATCTATTCATGTATTATACGGTGCTGAAGAGAGAGAGAGAGAGAGAGAGAGAGAGAGAGAGAGAGAGAGAGAGAGAGAGAGAGAGAGAGAGAGAGACCCTTGAAAATCCTTAATGAAAATGGACTCTTGAGTTGTACCTAAAATGAACCTCTTGGAGAAGCAATGAAGCAAATAAAGCATCTCCATTCATGATGTGATATTTCCTTGGGCACAGGTTGGGTATCTGGGCTGTGGGGGTATAGTGTAGGGGTGTGGGAGTGGGGGCATAGTGGGGGTGAGGAAAATGATAGTCTTTTTAAGATCCTCATAAGATTTGACGTGACTTATAAAATGGTGCCTCAGATTGGGAGTTTACCAATCGAATGTTAAATTTAGGATTTTTGTTTTAGTTTATTGTGTTAAATAAAGGATTATATTTTTAGTTTATTTAGTTGTAATTTTTTTTCGGGTGTTGATATTTGGTTGTTTGACACATATTTTCTAAAGATGCAATGTTTCAATTTGATTTAATATTTCTAATATTCGATTTATAATTTTTTGTAGGTAGGAATATATATATGTATATATATATATATATATATATATATATATATATATATATATATATATATATATATATATATGGATATATATATATGTATATATATATGTATATATATATATATATATATATATATATATATATATATATATATATATGTGTGTGTGTGTGTGTGTGTGTGTGTGTGTATGTGTTTGTGTGTGTGTGATGTGTGTGCGTGTGTTTGTAATAATAGATGTATATATAGATAACACTACGGACAAACTACATTTGAATATATATGAAATTTGCCTAATAGGGTCCACTTATGACTGGGCGGATGGGTATATATTATAAGTCGATATAAGAAGTATTAATGAGAAAAACTATTAGTAATGAGATATTCCATGATTTTACGGTAAAAAGGAATCTCTAGATTTTTTTTTCTTTATAAAGGGAAATTAGAACATGAATATAGGATATCGCTGCTTTTTTATCATAAAAAGATACCTTAATGTGGTGAAAGGGTTTGTGTATCGCCATGATCAGCGAAGCTCTACTAGTCAGGGCCACCCATACTAGGTTGGTTTGCTGTGAGTGATCAGACTAAAGTCTCCACCATCAGGAATCCGCATTGGCTAGTGTGGTGATAAAAATTGGCCAAACACCAGATTATTTTGAGTCCTTTGTCCTGTAGTGGACTAGAAACGGCTGTATTTGTTGTGTGTGTGTGTATATATATATATATATATATATATATATATATATATATATATATATATATATATATATATATACCATCTCCTCGTACGCCTACTGACGCTTCACAGTCCTCAACCATGTAAGCCTGGGTCTTCCAACTCTTATAGTGCTTTGTGGAGCCCAGCTGAACGTTTGGTGAACTACTATGAGATTCAGGGCCCCTGTAACACGGTTTTTTTCGCAATAACTTTTTTTCTATGAATTTCATAAATATAACGCTTATTCAGAATGCACATTTTATCTACGCATAAATTTTGACTATATTCTGCATTACGTAGCTTGAATAAATTTGGTACTTTATTAAGTAAAAGTGACGATTTTTGAAGACGGGCCAACTTACTCAGAGAAAAGGTTTCGAACGCACTCGTTACGTAACTTATGACGGCATTTCTTCTCTCTTTCTCGATCGATGATTGGTTATACGTAACGAAGGCTATACCTCTGCCAACAATAGCACAAAAGTGTAAATAAAAGCAAAGCAGTCCACCTTTATGAACTCTGAAACCTCTCCACTGACAATTGTCATAATGAACAAACGAACAAAATATGTTAATAAATACAAAAACACTTCAATTATTTGTCTAACTCCCAAAATAAGTTTCCTAAGAAATTACAGTCTACTTTATAGGTCACAATCAGATTGACAAAGTGTATGGAATAGTTGGTAATTTTCAAAAACGTAGTAGACCAGCTTGATTTGATAACTGCTATATCCAATGTCAAGCCATTTTTATTCATTGTCTATCTACCTACCTATTTACTGTAAAAAAAAAAAAAAGATAGCCGGTGCCGTATTTTCGCTTTAAACCTTCACCAATAATTATCGTCAGAATGATGACTTCATGAGACTCCACCCACTTTGGCCTCGTTATGAATCAGGATAACACTGAAGGCTATCGTGGGCATTGTTGGATCAGAAAATTCAAATTCTGGCTTTAAAAACTCATTTCTCGAGTAGTTGTATGAAGTGCTAAATGATCCTCAATGATCCCAGCAGTTGGCCTAAACATTTAATTCATGCATACTACTGTTGCGGCAGTACTGCTACAGTAGTATTACTACGCCAGCACTGATACCCCACCCACATCTATGTATTGTTCCGCCATTTATAAAGTCTTTGTCATGTTTTTTTCACTGTGCAATAAGCCATGGCCTCCTCAGAAATTAAGTTTAACATTAGATGATAGGTTATTTCATTAAGCTGACAAATTATGGCAACTGGGTATGTTATTGCCGACGTTGAAGCTAAAGATAAAGTATTGTATCATTCCTTCATTGCATTATCATCTTTACTACTATTTGTTTTGCTACATGTAGTAAATATTTTAAAGGATAAATGAATTATGTTCACTTTACTTCTATAGATTCCCATTAGATGTACAAATAAAACTCCTAAAACTATCCATGATTTATTTACAAAATGCAGTCATGCCCAAAAATCTTATTTTAACAAAAAAAGTTATATAAAGACTGTTTACATACAATCTCTCTCTCTCTCTCTCTCTCTCTCTCTCTCTCTCTCTCTCTCTCTCTCTCTCTCTCTTGGTGGCATAGTGAATAGTTAATGGAAATGTTCAAAAGCCTGAATGACATTACAAGTATTATAATCATGTTACGCTAAATACAAATCAGACCATAAACATTGGATTTAAACTAGAAACTGAATAATTACCTATTCAGGCTATAATAGATATGGCCAAGGGCTTTCTCATGACTGTATAAAGTTGCAAGTCGTAAGACAAATGCAGGTTTGCAACCACGGGGGCAATTCCAAATCCTGTTAGCCATTCTTGACTGTTATGGGTTTCAGAGCAGATGGAAGAAGGTGAATGGGTGTCTGGTGGATGGGCGGGGCAAAATTTTGTCCAAAGGTGTTTACATTGCTTACATAATGAATGTTTTCGACTCTTGGCTCGGTATCACTGGCCATGGCGTCGGCTGGATCATTTTTACTCTATAAAAATTAAAACCATCGGGTTTAGGTTATTGATAATGCTGACAAAATTTGTGTGTGGTTGTAAAATATACATATGTCAACTTTCAGCTACACCCGATGCTTTGATAAGGAGCAAAGTCCAAAAAACCGTGTTACAGAGGCCCTGAATCTCATAGTAATCTATATATATATATATATATATATATATATATATATATATATATATATATATATATATATATATATATATATGTGTGGTGCTATAAGCCCAAGGGCTCCAACAGGGAAAATAGACCAGTGAGTAAAGGAAATAAGGAACTAAGTTACAAGAAAAGTAATGAACAATTAAAATATTTTAAGAACAGTAGTAACATTTAAATAAATCTTTCATATATAAAGTATAAAAACTTTAAAAAACAAGAGGAAGAGAAATAGGATAGAATATTGTGCCTGAGTGTACCCTGAAGCAAAGGAACTCTAATCCATGGCCGTGGAAGGCCATGGTACAGAGACTATGGTACTACGCAAGACTAGAGAACAATGGTTTGATTTTGGAGTGTCCTTCTCCCAGAAGAGTGGCATTTTAACATTAAGAGGGATAGAAATTTAATAGCCCCATGAGTATGGCTGGAAAGGCAGCTGGGATTCTGCAAAAGAAATGTAATGTTAAACCTACCTATTAAAGGAAAGGAATTTTGTATTGCAATGACTGTCTTGTTTGTGTTATTTTATTGACCACAAAACTTTTTTTTTTATATTATCATATTTAGGGTTGTAAGTAGAGATAAATACATAGAGTAAGTATCTGTACGAGACCTAGAATGACATTTGATTATCAAGGACTTAAAGTACACGCACAAAATTCATAGTCACGTCTTGAAGAAGTCCTTAAAGCGTGGTTAGTCGTAAGGCTCAATTGAAGACTTTCAGTGGCTTAACTGATGCAGTCTCAATCTATTGAAAGTCTTGGTCATTGATTTAAAGAAGCTCTTTTCAATGCATTTCTTATTAAGCTTTCCAACTTAAATGTTTCAAAATATGTATTATCTAGTCTATATAATCAAGAGCTACGTGTTTTGCTCTCTCTCTCTCTCTCTCTCTTCTCTCGTCTCCTCTCTCCTCTCTCTCTCTCTCTCTCTCTCTCTCTCTCTCTCTCTCTCTCTCTCTCTCTCTCTCTATATATATATATATATATTTATATATATATATATATATATATATATATATATATATATATATATATATATATATATTTACACGCATACATATATATATATATATATATATATATATATATATATATATATATATGTGTGTGTGTATATATATCATTCCTGTCACGTTCAGTGGCTTTGGCAGACGTATTGCTATTCGGTCTCTCCCTTGGTGAAGGTGGTACCCCGAGAGGTACACTTGGAAACCCTAATCTCCCATAAATTGTCGAAACTGCCGAGTTGTAGTTAGGAAACGGGGTAGGGTAGGGAATTGTTAAATCTGTGTATGTTCGCGTGCGCGTGTGTGTGTATATCTAAATGATAAGAAAAGATATTGGTATCTAATGAAAATGAGGTTATAGAATGGGTAAATATTGAAAAACTTGCTCAAAGAACCAGGTAAGGGTAGCCTGTGAACAAATTATGCCACAAAAAAGGGTTAATGCTGAAAAACTTGCTCAAAGAACCAGGTATTGGTAGCTAGTGAAAAAATTGATGCATAGATAGGGTTAATTCTGAAAAACTTGCTCAAAGAACCAGGTATTGGTAGCTAGAGAAAAAAAATGATGCATAGATAGGGTTAATTCTGAAAAACTTGCTCAAAGAACCAGGTATTGGTAGCTAGTGAAAAAATTGATGCATAGATAGGGTTAATTCTGAAAAACTTGCTCAAAGAACCAGGTATTGGTAGCTAGAGAAAAAAATGATGCATAGATAGGGTTAATTCTGAAAAACTTGCTCAAAGAACGAGGTATTGGTAGCTAGTGAAAAAATTGATGCATAGATAGGGTTAATTCTGAAAAACTTGCTCAAAGAACGAGGTATTGGTAGCTAGAGAAAAAAAATGATGCATAGATAGGGTTAATTCAGAAAAACTTGCTCAAAGAACGAGGTATTGGTAGCTAGTGAAAAATTGATGCATAGATAGGGTCAATTCTGAAAAACTTGCTCAAAGAACCAGGTACTGGTAGCTAGAGAAAAAAATGATGCATAGATAGAGTTAATTCTGAAAAACTTGCTCAAAGAACCAGGTATTGGTAGCTAGTGAAAAAATTGATGCATAGATAGGGTTAATTCTGAAAAACTTGCTCAAAGAACCAGGTATTGGTAGCTAATAAAGACAATACTAAAGAAAGGGTAAATACTGAAAAGCTTTCTCAAAGAACCAGCTATTGGTAGCTAATAAAGACAATACTAAAGAAAGGGTAAATACTGAAAAGCTTTCTCAAAGAACCAGCTATTGGTATGTAATGAAAATAATTTATATAATAAAAATTGTTAATACAGAAAAAAAACTTGCTTAGTCTCATTCAAAGACCCAGGTGTACATCTCCTCTCATCCATTAGTGACTTTAATTTTTGTATCTCTTAGGGACTTTCAGGATTTTAATCTTTGTACCTCTCGGACAAAGAACCTTGCCATTGTCCAAGACCGTGAATTACAGTATTAGCTTTTATGCCATTCAACGTCTACTGGGTGTTTGCGTTTCACTGCCAGAGCCTATTGTATTTGTGCTATTGTTCTATTCAGTCGTATGCTATTGAAGCAGAAAAAATAGCTTTATGGCCACACATATGATTTAAATTCTTTCCAGAATGTTTCTATAAGACTCTACCTGTGGTGTCTTGTGATTCCTTCGTTTTCTTAATTAGGAAATTTACTCAGTATTTTCAGAAAGGAGAAGGAAAACTCTGTCATTAATATTTGCCACTTTAAACCGTCATTTTGGTTAGCTCTAAATATAGCTCATTATTTTCAGAAATGAAAAGGAAAACTTTGACATTAAATTTTTGCCATATTGAACCTTCATTTGGTTAGCTGTAAAATTAGTTCACTATTTTCAGAAATGAGAAGGAAAACTTTGTCACTAATATTTGCCACATTGATCCTTCATTTGGTTAGCCCTAAATTTAGCTCATTATTTTCAGAAATGCGAAGGAAAACTTTGTCATTAATATTTGCTACATTGAACTTTCATTTGGTTAACTATAAATTTAGCTCATTATTTTTTGAAATCAGAAGGAAAACTTTGTCATTAATATTTGCCACTTTGAACCTTCATTTGGTTAGCTGTAAGTTTAGCTCATTATTTTCAGAAATGAGAAGGAAAACTTTGTCATTGATATTGTACAAGTACAATAAGATTTGAAACTCTTGTTAATGTATTTAATGCTATTAAGACTCTTCAATTATGTTTTTATAAGAGAAATGCCATTTTTACTCGTCTGAAGCGAGTTTTAGTGGATCTCATTACAAATAGCAGAAGGATTAGTGCAAGCAGTATCTCTTTTTCTCTATTAACGTAAATAATGTTTTTAATTTATTATTATTATTATTATTATTATTATTATTATTATTATTATTATTATTATTATTATTATTATTCTGAAACAAAATACTATAGGTTGGGCTCATTCTGCAAATATATATATATATATATATATATATATATATATATATATATATATATATATATATATATATATATATATATATCCCTGTCTGGGAGGGGATACCTTAACGTAGTGAAGGGTTTGAATCCCTTTCCCTACGTTAAAGTATCCCCTCCTAGACAGGGATATATATATATATATATATATATATATATATATATATATATATATATATATATATATATATATATATATATATATATCCCTGTCTGGGAGGGGATACCTTAGCGTAGTGAAAGGGTTTGAATCCCCCCTTGATCAGCAAAGCTGTCAAATGAAAGCCAAGGTGGCTAGCTATTAATAATACCTCCAGAGGTTCTAAACAAAGTCCGAACCCAAGTGCTAACTGCATTTCAGGATTTAACCTGTGAGACCTGTCTTTCATAAAAGCGAGTTTTACCTAATCGAGTAGTTGAATCGGTAGAACTTCAAAAGTCTTTTTATAGTTTAGATATGAAAGATCTGTTTTGATGTTGTTACTGTTCTTAAAATATTTTATTTCAATTGTTGTTTATTAGTTTTATTTGCATCTTTATTTCCTTTCCTTACTGGGCGATTTTCCCTGTTGGAACCCTTGGGCTTATAGCGTCCTGCTTTTCCAACTAGGGTTGTAGCTTAGCTAGTAATAATAATAATAATAATAATAATAATAATAATAATAATAATAATAATCCGGACCAACCAAGTAATTAAACTAATAGCATTTAATTTTAATTAACCTATATGATTCCAGTTATGATAAAAACAATATTACATCTTGTTCAATTAGGAATATATTTCTACCTCACATCGGGATCGACCCTTAGTTCTTTAAATGAAAGGAAAGGTAAGGTAGATATCAATCAAGCCACCAGAGTCTCTAAAAGAAGCCAGAACAGCACTTATGTCCTGACTCCTTTTAAAGCTTCTGGTGGCTTGATTGATAGCTACCATGTTTATCGCTTGAAGAGGCTAGCTTTCGATCCCATGTGAAGTAGAAATTGATATATATATATATATATATATATATATATATATATATATATATATATATATATATATATATGTATATATATACATATATATATGTATATATATATATATATATATATATATATATATATATATATGTATATATAACTACTTTATATTTATGTATATATACAGTATATATAAATATATGCATATACATACAGGTACATACAGTACTTATATATATATATATATATATATATATATATATATATATATATATATAGTATGTATATATATATATATATATATATATATAGTATGTATGTATATATATATATATATATATATATATATATATATATATATATATATATATATATATATATTATATATAGTATGTATATACATATATATATATATATATATATATATATATATATATATATATATATATATATATAGTATGTATGTATGTATATATATATATATATATATATATATATATATATATATATATATATATATATATATATATAAAACCATGTGCGAACATGGAGACAAGGGTAGGGTTAATTCGGTCAACCTTTTGCTTGACCCTGACCTTTGACCTTGGACTTTCAAAACTGAATCACTTCCACGTCTCAACATCACAATTAATCCCTGAAAGTTTCACTACTCTATGAGTAAAATGGCGAGGAAGTTGTTCACATACAAACAAACAGACAAATGGACAAACAGAGGTGAAAACATAACCTCCTCCCAACTTCGCTGGCGGAGGTAAATTATTTTAATCACGTATTTACAATCTGAGCGACTTTGTTTTACGGGCATCGCTGCCAACAGTTTCTCTCTCGTTATACGCAGGGTTACTTGCTAGGAAGTATAGGTGTCACACGTCTCTTTACCTTCCTGTGAATTAGTTAAGCCAACTGTACATAACATAATCTGGATTGTAGTTTGTTGGTATGATTTTTTTTTTTCATAGCCATGCTGTTCCTTTAAATTTATGATAAAACTCTTCTGGTTTGATTTGCTAAAACAAGAGTACGTATATTCTAAGAATCATTCCAGGAATATATTAATGTTAAGTAAAGCTGCTTTGAAGTGTATTTTACCTGCTTTTTTTTCTAGTTCCCTCAAAATTATTTCATTGTCATATAATCCTTTCTTAATGTACTGTTCATATGGAAAAATCTTAATAATGATCCTCCTCTTATCTCACTTATATAATGAATAGTAGGTATCTGGCTATATATATATATATATATATATATATATATATATATATATATATATATATATATATATATATATATATATATATAAACCGGTCACGCTTAGTGGCATTGCCAGATGCATAACTACTCTGTCTCTCCCCGTCCCTAAAGGGGAAAGGAGTAGTCATACCCTGGTTAGAGATAATCCGAAAGGAAAATGGGAACGGATGGAAGGATTGAATCTGTGCAAGGTCGAGCATATAAACGACAATGTTAGTATTACCATTTTTGTTTACAGTATACTTAGAAAATCATTGTAGTCTCGGTATCGTCTTGTCTATCCCAAGAATGTAAACTTGGATTTCAAAGGAACATTGTCTATGCCTTTCTGGATTCGATTTCTCGAGCTGACAATAAGTAGTAAGGTATTGGGTTACAAAGAGGGGAAAACTGTGAGAAATTGTCTGTGTGTGACTAGTGAAGTGGCCATACCTCTTATTTTATTTCTCTGTTGTTCTCTGACTGTTCAACTGTTTTCATTTATTAGTGCTTGCATATCTATTATTACTATTATTATTATTATTATTATTATTATTATTATTATTATTATTATTACTAGGTAAGATAAAACCCTAGTTGGAAAAGCAAGATGCTATTAGCCAAAGGAAAATAGCACAGTAAGGAAAGGAAATAAACAAACTACATGAGAAGTTATAAACAATTAAAATGAAATAGTTTAAGAACGGTATCAACATTAAAACATCTTTTATATATAGACTATATAAAAGAAAATATTTAGCTGATATTTTGACGGGTTGCGTAAACTAGTTAGCAATAATAATAATAATGATATTATTATTATTATTATTATTATTATTATTATTATTATTATTTCATAAATAAGGACCTTGATTTTTAAAAAATGGCACACGCCAATGCCGGACCCTAGATAGATCGTCCCTTATTTTGGAAATTATTATTATTAAAATTCATTTTGCGTGAGTAATATTTCAATATAGATTTTGGAAAATGTATGTTATATTTCATGTTAAAAGGAAAGAAAATATAATAGACATTTGTGGTATTTTGTAAAGAAGCATATGTATATTTTAAGAAAATCACTGATAAGTCCGGTAAAATAATCATGGATGCATTTAGCTGTTATGTTTATGCAACAAAAATAATTAGATAGCCGATTGCAATATGATTTTAAGATGATTCGCGATCATGAACTAACTATTGTACTTGAGGGAGCATCGACATTTCTTGTAATTTATAAGGTTTTTATCTGAGGTTGGTCAGAAATTACTTAGGGCGCTGAAAATGAAACACTGTGATGAGAGTTTTAAGCATAGTTTTGGTTATTTTGGTGTTGTTGTTACTGTTGTTTTTGTTGTTGCTGCTGCAGTTTTGTTGTTGTTGTTGTTGCTGCTGCTGTTACTGCTAATGTTGTTGTTGCTGCTGTTGTTGTTGTTGTGCTTTTTGCTTCTGTTGTTGTTGTGGTTGTTGCTTCTGTTGTTGCTGCTGCTGCTGCTGTTACTGCTAATGTTGGTGTTGCTGCTGTTACTCCTAATGTTGTTGTTGCTGCTGTTGTTGCTGCTGATGTTGCTGTTGAACAAGTGTTTTTGTTTATTATAGTTTTTTTATAGCATTGAATTACACTAATACGCATTTGATTATGTTCTGTCCAGGATAATTTTCTCATTGAGCATTTTAGACCTTTGTCGTTTTGCTCTTATACTTCTGTATTATATATATGTTTTAGATCGATAACAAAAACGTTCTATAGGATTTCATCATATTCGGGTTCTGGTTTACTGTAAGTGCTTTCACGTTTATTTGAAAAGTAACCAGGAAATTACATTAGCCGATATCTTGCAGTTAGTGTATGTGCGTATATGTATGTATATGTCTTAGGAATGCAGCTCTCTCTCTCTCTCTCTCTCTCTCTCTCTCTCTCTCTCTCTCTCTCCTCTCTCTCTCTCTCTCTCTCTCTCTCTCAGACATGTGCGATGCGTTTTTGTTTATTCTAGCTTG
>NC_090725.1:50223833-50228833 GCF_036898095.1 Palaemon carinicauda | reverse complement strand
CTAGTTGGAAAAGCAGGATGCTATAAACCCAAGGGCTCCAACAAGGAAAAATATTCCAGTAAGGAAATGAATAAAGGATATAAATAAACTAAAAGAGAAGTAATAAATAATTAATATATTTACGAACTGTAACTACATCAAAATAGATCTTTCATAATATATAATCTAGCCTTGAATAGAAAGAAAGGAAAATAAGATAGAAATAATAAATAGTGAAGCTCAAACCCCGAGGAAAGTGATAGTAACCTCTCGAAAGAGACTTGCTAAAGGAAATAATGACGGAAGTCTATTATTCTAAGACCAAACCGAGAATTTGGGTTGTTGTGGCCTGATTGGTAACGTCTTTGCCTGGTATTCACCGCTCAGTCTCGTTATTGCCATTAGTGTCTGCAACCTTACCATCCTTTGAGCTAAGGTTGGGGGGTTTGTGGGAGCTTATAGGTCTATCTGTTGAGTCATCAGCAGCCATTTGCCTGGCCCTCCCTGGTCCTAGCTTGGGTGGAGAGGGGGCTTGGGCGCTTATCATATAAAATATTGTCAGTCTCTAGGGCATTGTCCTGCTTGCTAGGGCAATGTCACTGCCCCTTGCCTCTACCATTCATGAGCGACCTTTAAATCTTTAAACTGATAGGAAGTAAAGTGCCAACGAAAGAGATTAGATTTGGTGTAAAAACTCCGCTCCCTCCACTCGTCCACTCTTTCCGGGAACGATTTCTGGTGCATTAAATAATAATAATCTCTCTTATATGATAAGGAATAAGTCTCTCTCTCTCTCTCTCCTCTCTCTCTCTCTTCTCTCTCTCTCTCCTCTCTCTCTCTTTGTGTGTGTGTGTGTGCGTGCGAACGCGCATGAAAGTGTGCATATCTGTCAAAAGATTCAGCCGGTATTTATAACGGGTTGCTTACGCTATTGATAATACTAAAAAACAGCTCTTTTTATCGAGTAATCAGGGCCTAATTAGATAGCTGTTAATAACCATAAATCTCAGACTCGAACAGGAAAGAAACAAGACCGTTATTGCTTGGAAGTCTAAAGCTTACGATATTTATTATGGGGAACAATAAGGATTTATCCTTATCTTCAGTGACACTTGCACGACTTTTTGCCACGAATTTGTCGTGGCAAGTTGTAACATTTTGTGGCACTAACTGGAAGATCAAAGGGGCTACAAAAATTACCTCAGAATCACAGCTGATCTGTCCACATTGACACGAACTGGCACGACGAGTTCACGCATAGTTTGCGCACTTCCCCATCGTCCCGACGAGTTCACGAACAGTTCGTGCATAGTTCACGACCCGGTCGCAAAATTTTGTCGTGACCAAAATTTTGAACATTTCAAAATTCTTGTCACGACATGCCACAATGTCACGACGGGTTTACGAACACTTCACGCCAGTTCACGACTCGAGTCTTGACAATGCGTGCCACAAATTCGTGCAAGTGTCAGGCATCTCTACTCCTACGTGTCGTAGAAAGCGACTAAAAGCTACCACATACTTCTCGTGGGTGCGAACAGGGCCCAATCTGTACAGATTTGGATCTCTATAAAGTAATCAGGCTGCTGTGCATTGGATACAATGTTGGCGCAATGAAATATGATGAGCACTGAAAGGATAGTTGCTGTCTTGCTGTTTAGCAGAAAGCTAGGCCCACTGCCAAAAATTGTGGAAACTGCTGCCTAGCAGTTTTGCTTTTTAGCAAAAGGCTAGGCTCACTACCAAAAATTGTGGAAACTGCTGCCTAGCAGTCTTGCTATTTAGCAAAAGGCTAGGCTCACTGCCAAAAATTGTGGAAACTGCTCCCTAGCAGTCTTGCTGTCTAGCAGAAGGCTAGGCCCACTGGCAAAAATTGTGGAAACTGGTGCCTAGCAGTCTTGCTGTCTAGCAGAAGGCTAGGCCCACTGCCAAAAATTGTGGAAACTGCTGCCTAGCAGTCTTGCTGTTTAGCAAAAGGCTAGGCCCACCGTCAATAAATGGAAAAATTGCTGCCTTGCAGTTAGATTATTAGGTCAGAGGCTAAGCCCACCTTTAATAACTGGTTGATGACTGCAAGGGCATACAATCGTAAAAGCCAGTTGCCAAATTATAAACCATGCAAGCAACCAATCCCTTAACCGAGTGATAACGGTGGAAAGTAGATTAAGTATTTATCTGCTTTCACATTCCACTTCACTTGTGTTCTAATTCTTGCATTTAGATAATTGTTGCATTAATGTAACACTTTGTACGGAAATACTTTATGTCGATGACAGAAGCTTATTGAAACAGGAAATTCTGAGAGTATAAAATGCTGAAAAGGAAAACTAATGTATCCTAACTTTCTGCTTATATTACTGCTACCAATAACATTCATTGAAGAAATTGTAAGAACTGCTGGTATCTATCTATCTATCTATCTATCTATCTATCTATATATATATATATATATATATATATATATATATATATATATATATATGTGTGTGTGTGTGTGTGTGTGTGTGTGTGTGTGTGTGTGTGTGTGTGTGTGTAATATAAATGTGCGTGAGTATCTTTAAGTTTTTCCTTAATTAGTGTACCAGTCCGTCAAAAATGGTAGAAAATTTAATAATTCTCCTTTTGTACCATCTTTACATTAATCATAATGCACCTGACTTGGTAAATTTTTGCAAAAAGGACTTTGATTGCTTACGTTATTTCTATATTGTTTTACATTCGCATATTAGTATTCTACCTCTGTAAGAAATGAGTAATTACAGAGATATGGATGTCAATGTTCCTCCCATTACAATTGGTATATGCTTATTTACTGTAGACATACTATAATGTTCTACCATTTCTTTTCCCTTTCTTCAGATTGACGCCAATGGACCGTGGAAAATTTATTTAATTGTCTCTATATAGAGGGTAATACATATATATATATATATATATATATATATATATATATATATATATATATATATATATATATATATGCATATATATATATATATATATATATATATATATATATATATATATATATATATATATTAATATATTTATATATACATATATATATATATATATATATTATATATATATATATTAATATATTTATATATACATATATATATATATATATATATATATATATATATATATATATATATATATATATATATATATATATATATATATATATATATACATATATATATATATATATATATATATATATATATAGAGAGAGAGAGAGAGAGAGAGAGAGAGAGAGAGAGAGAGAGAGAGAGAGAGAGAGAGAGCTGTCATTCTATTGCGTTTTACTGAGCATAAACTAAATGCTAGTGCTAGTGAAGTGGCAATGTTTTACACTTTTGTATAATATACAATTTTATAGGTTTTGTTAATTTTAAGTAATATTTTTATGCCATAGTGCAGACATTTGTTAGTTAACTATAACTCAAAAGTTTCCCTTTTAATTTTGTTTTATTCTGTTTTTATGAAATACTGTTGTATATTTTAACTATTAGGCTTATAGATACATATCGCTAAGGTAAATTTTGATCAACAGGTGATGAGTTCACTGTGGTATGGAGAGTTGAGCAATGAAAATACAGTAATGTAAGCCTTACCAATGCGTTCTACACAGAGGGGTTAGGATAGAGAAACCGTTGGTTTATTCATGGTTAATAGTGTGATTAGGAACCCTGAGCTTCATATTATTGTTAAGAACATATCGATTTTCTAATATATTCAAACATTCTGTGTGTGTGTGGATATATATATATATATATATATATATATATATATATATATATATATATATATGCATATATATACAGTATATATATGTATATATATACTGTATATATGTGTATATATATATATATATATATATATATATATATATATATATATATATATATATACTGACTGTATATATATATATATATATATATATATATATATATATACATATATATATATATATATATATATATATATATATATATATATATATATATATATATATATATATATATATAGAATGACAGCTCTATATGTTAGCCTTTATACAGAGACAATTATGTAAATTTTCTACGGTCCAATAACATCATGCTGAAGAAAGGGAAAAGAAATGGTAGCAAATTAGACATTTTATTTGTAAAACCAAACTATTATATTATTACATCAGATATGACGGGCTGTGCGTAAACGTTGCACAATTATCTTCATCCGGCGAGAAATTTCACTGGTTTTGTCAGTTCCGTCATTGGATATGAATACTGATTAGATTTGACCGAAATAGTGTTGGATTTTTTTTTTATAAATCCAATCTGGGATTACCTTGACAGTCACTGGTGTTTGGTTTGACTCGTATTGTTTTTAATAGGTAGGTTGGCTAGGCATCAGCCACCCGATGAGATACTACCGCTAGAGAGTCATAGGGTCCTCTGACTGACCAGACAGTACAACATTGGATCCTTCTTTCTGGTTACGGTACATTTTCCTATTGCCTACACATACACCACATAGTCTGGTATATTCTTCACATATTCTCCTCTGTCCTCATATACCTGACAACACTGAGATTACCAAACAATTCTTCTTTACCCAAGGGATTAATTACTACACTGTCATTGTTCTGCGGCTACTGTCCTTTTGGTAAGGGTAGAAGAGAAACTAGCTATGGTAAGCAGCTCTTCTAGGAGAAGGACACTCCAAAATCAAACCATTGTTCTTTAGTCTTGGGTAGTGCCATAGCCTCTGTACCATGGTCTTCCACTGTCTTGGGTTAGACTTCTCTTGCTTGAGGGTACACTCGGGGACACTATTCTATCTAATCTCTCTTCTTGTTTTGATAAAGTTATTTATAGTTTATATAGGATATATTTATTTTAATGTTTCTGTTCGTAAGGTAGTTTATTTTTCCTTGTTTCCTGTCCTCACTGGGCTATTTTCCCTGTTGGGGCCCGTAGGCTTATAGCATCCTGCTTTTCCAACTAGGGTTGTAGCTTAGCAAATAATAATAA
>NC_090725.1:50176333-50221333 GCF_036898095.1 Palaemon carinicauda | reverse complement strand
TACGCATTAGGGCTTTGAAAATAATCGTAATTTTAAGTGACAAATGTTTGTTAGTTTATTTATGGTTTGTGAACAATATTACGCAAAAACTACTGAACAAATTTTAACGAAACCTGGTGGACATGTGGAGTTATGACCCAGGGACAAATCCATTAGACTGTGAAGTAAATACATCGAAGTACAAGTACACTGTGGAGTAACGAATGAAGAGCAAACTAAGACTCCTTGGTGTTGGAAAGGCATACTCTCTACCGAGTGTCCCTCTAGTTTTAAACCCTTGTAAACCTTTCCTTTAGGAAGCGTCCATATCCTATTAACTTTGCACCTATTATCATATTGTCTGATTAGTTGGTGGTGAATCATGGTCTTAATCCTCTTTACAACCCTTATGCAGCACTCCCATGTAAATGATGATGCTAATAAATACCATCATTTCATGGATGTCAGTGGAGATGTTATGCCCATAATGTCCTTCTGCTTTACGTATTGCATCAATTCCTTCTCCTGAATGTAGACCAATGCCTGCTGAGGCCCTTAAATGATATATATCGAAAATTAGTGTATGCTGCAAATTATGAAGTGAACCCTCAGAAAACTCAGTGTATGATTGAAAGTAGGTAAAGGACAGAGGTTCTTCAACATACAAATCTTTGCAATGGCCATGTCTCTTTAACTGTATACAACTAATTCTCGGTATGATTGTTGATTACAAATTAACACATTCCGTCTGTTTTGGTATTTGTTTACAAGACCACTCTTTCCATTTACTCCCAAATAATGCAATTCTGCAGCTCTCTTCTTTTTGCACAGTAATTAGGAGGTTCTTTAAATGCTGGGAAAACAAAAAATGGCAAGATATGTTGAGCAAGAGGAGAGGGGTCATAAAAAATCTAGCTCGGTTTCCTCACTAAACGGCCTAAAGCTAACATCGTAAACAAGTCAATCAAACTGAATTCGTGATACCAGCGTACATAAACAGGAGTTCGTGATGCTAGCGTACATTTGATATACTGTATATTCTAAATATATACTATATCAAAAAGGGATTAATTACTCAAAAGTGTCCAGAATATATGCATTTTACAAATAGTGACACTTTTGAGTAATCATTCAATGTTTAATTTAGTATATTTTGAATATGCAGTATATCAAATGTATGCTGGTATCACGAACTTCTGTGTATGTATGCTGGCATCACGAATTCTGTTTGGTTGACTATGTTGACATGTCAGTTCCAGGTCGTTTAGTGAGGAGACCGAGCTAGTTTGTTTTTATAACCCCTCCCCCCTACCTCAACATATCCTGTCATTTTTTGCTTTCCCAACATTTAAAGTACCTCTTAATTACTATACAAGAAGAGGAGAGCTGCAGGACTGCATAATTTGCGAGTAAATGGAGAGCGTAGTCTTGTAAACAAATACCTGTTTCTTCTCCAGTTGCATAAAAAAATTGTCATATTGAGAAAGTCTTTGAAGATTTTGGTAATCAAACTACCTTGACAAAATGTTCTAACTTTTTCTTCTACCCTATTATCATGAGTATTGTTTTTTTTTTTGTTAGGTCTTAATTGCTGACTCTCATCTTAATTTCTTGGATAACAACTTACTGTTTATTGAATTCCAAATTCCTGATCCGGATATATATTAATCTCTGGCACTGTCGTTCAGTTTTTCCTTTGTGCATGTTACATAAGATTTTCATAGTTCTGACCATCTTTTGCATTGAGAAGTAATTATACGGTATATCATTATTCTATATGGAAATTACATAAAGTAAATGATCTTGTTATTGCAGCCTTATAAATCAGTGGAAAAGGCACTAGGAGTAATTATAAGGAGTGTGCTTTAGTCAGGATAAGATACTTGATGGACTTCACTCTAGCTTCGGATTGTAGGTAATGTGGTGAGGTCACCACATGTTAAACCAAAATGTGGTGAGGTCACCACATGTTAAACTCCCCATTGGTTCATGAAATCCCAAAATCTTAGCTTGTGTACTGTGTTCTGCTGCTAGTTTTGAGGCTTACAGGAACAACACTTCCCTTGAGTAGAAGAAATAGTTGTAGAAGATCCATATAGTATTGGAGGTGGTAGTATCACCTTTGTAGGGAAAATTGACAGGTCACCTTGAGAGTTGGTCAACAACAGTGAAAGAATTTCCTGCAACGACAAAGAAGTCAACTGAGACAGTATTGAAGGATCTTGTAGGTGTATTATCATTCATTAATGGTTCCTGCTGTCAACTTGGCTGCAATACCTGACATGGTTCATAAGCTTGGACAGTGTTGTCGATGTCAGAGTTGATGCCAGGCCAGAAAACTACCTGCTTTACCTGATGTTCTGTTGTTTCCTCACTGTAATTGCCATGTTCATGACCCAATGTGCTTTATACAAGACAAGGTCGTCATTGACGTAGAGTTCGTCCTGTAGTGTGAAGTATGGGAGCAAGAATTTCTGAAGGTTGTATCTAATGGAGGTGAATCCTAAGGTGACAAAGTAGACCTCTGCTGCGGCTTGAAGATCCTGAAGAGTTTCATCAGTACCTTTAGCATAAGTCTCATCTATAGAAGTGACAGCATTCATAGCCATAACGGTTTGGAAATGGTTGGTAGAAGCAGAGCCTGATATCTCGTTCTCTTGTGTGGGGTGACTTTTTGTAGCTTGTTGCAGGACATCAAGTATGTTGAGTAACTTACCAGTATGCCACAGAACTTTGAAGAGGAAGGGCAAAATCTTCTTTAAGTGGTGGAGACGGATTCTCAAGGTGTCCAGCGGATAATGATTTAAGATAGCTATTAGAGAGCGATGATCTGTCATTATCGTGAAATTCTGTAGGCCTGCTACATAGAGCCTATATTTCGTTATCACCCAGATAACAGACAATATCTCCAGCTCGATGGTGGCATAGGAAGTCTCAGTGTCTATGAGAAACCAAGGGGCACACTGAACTAGATGTAAGTATCTTCTACCATGGTCCAGTAGAAGGGCATATCCATGTCCATACAGGAGTGAAACATCTGTCTGGAGGACAACGGTCTAAATTAAAAGGCAGTTGAGATACCGTGGTTGGCGCTGACTTTCTCTTGATCAGCTGAAATGCCTTCTCCTGAGATAGTGTACCCATAGAATGATATGGTAGGTATGGCTTCTGCAAACTTCAGAACTTGTGGCGTCTGGTGAGCATATCATGGATACTGTGCAGTTGGGAAAGATAATCTTCATCATAAAGAAATATATAGTTAACGACTTTGAAACTTTCTGATTCGTTGAAGGGCCATTTCACCTCGCAGACAGAAGGCATCACTAGTAGCTGCGAAGCCCATTGGTCCTCTGCAGTGGGTGAACCGACTGTATTGGGTAAGGAAGGTAGTTCCACTTACCATTACCCGCAGAGTGCATCCCCTGTGGTAGAATACCGAGCCTTCACGTTTTCATTATGAATGACGGCGAAAGGTATTGGTGAAGGGTAGGTGGACTGGGGGGGGGGGGGTCTTGGCTGTTCAACTTTTAGAAGCTAACTTTGATGCGTCCTCGTGGGCCATTCTTTTCAATGACATTTTAAATGATTTTTCAAAGTTCCCTATAGTGCTTAAAGACATTTTCTAGCAAGTAATAGGTCGTTTTGGTGAAACAATACCAGAAATTTAGATGCTTTCATTGGAAGGTTGTAGACAGATTTCTATGGAGAGAGAGAGAGAGAGAGAGAGAGAGAGAGAGAGAGAGAGAGAAGAGAGAGAGAGAGAGAGAGAGAGAGAGAGAGAGAGAGAGACTCTTCGTCTTAAATAACTATTATGCCAATGACGAAAAAATCTTATAATTTGTTGATATATTGGAAAATATGTATTATTAGATCTCATGTTATAGGAGTCAATTCATATATTTCTGTCAGCAATTTTTTTAATTCTCTCTCTCTCTCTCTCTCTCTCTCTCTCTCTCTCTCTCTCTCTCTCTCTCTCTCTCTCTCTCTCTCTCTCTCTGTCTCTCTCTCTCTCTCTCTCTCTCTCTCTCCTTGTTTATTCAATCATTTACCCATCCAGTGTATTGATTTTATTTTTTATATTCTCTGTTTTTATACCTACAGTGTATCTGACCTTGAAAACTCTTAGATAAAGAAAAGTAAAGACAAATATTTTGCTTCTTTCATTACTTCTGATCAATCAGTCTCTCATATCATTTTGTGGATACAATAAATATTCATTAAAGAGGAAAATGAATCCGATACTAAACTTATCTCTGCAGTAAGTGACGCAAACAGCATTGGATTGCACATTTAAGAGGCTTTGCCACTTGAGAATGGAATGATTAAATGTATAATAAATGAATCGTTTTGTTTGAAAGTTTGGAGGAGCTGGAGTGGAATTGAGGAAGAAGTGTTTGTATATAGGAATGTTTTATTTTTATTTCAATTTTATGTTCTATTTTAATTGTTCCTTTACTAACTGTGCTTTTTTTTATCCCTGTTGGAACCCTTGGGTTTATAGCATCGTGCTTTTCAAACTAGGGTTTTAGCTTAGCTAATAATAATAATAATAATAATAATAATAATAATAATAATAATAATAATAATAATAATAATTTACTGCTGCTCTCTATGGATATGTTTTCTTAAAATTTTTAATGCCATCAAATTTCAAAAGTGTATCCTGATTTTATTACAAAAATATATATAATTGATTCTAATATTCATGCTTTCTCCATCATGAGGCTCAACACTACGCAGTATTCTAGAATTTTTATTCCAGCTGTGACCAAGTTACGGAATATGTCTAATCAAGTAGTTGAATTGGTGGAACTTCAAAGGTTCAAACTTGCACCGAATGTTTTTATGTTAAACAGGCTGACATGAGTCTCCTCTTAGAGTTAATATATGAAAGATCTATTTCAATGTTGTTACTGTTCTTAAAGTGTTCTATTTTAATTGTTCATTACTTCTTTGTTAGTTTATTTATTTCACTGTTTTGCTACTTTTCTCTATTGGAGCCTTTGGCCTTATAGCATCTTGCTTTTCCGACTAGGGTTGTAGCTTAGCTAATAATAATAATAATAATAATAATAATAATAATAATAATAATAATAATAATTTTTTCGAGGTATACCGACCAAAATATTTAGCAAGCAAACTTAACCTGTCTTACAAAGGTCCCTCTTCCCACAAAAAATCAATGTAAACATTAGAAGAATAAAACCCCCATCTAAAATCCCAGTCCAGAGGACCATTGAACCATTCCTCCCTTCCGGTTCGTCTGGTGGTTGCCTAGTAACCAACCGTCCCTCGGTCTACCGGATAGTTTTTGTCAGCCGTCATGGCTGTACACGTCATCCGGGCGTTTGTCTGGGAGGATGTGGTGTGTTTGTTTAGGGTTGCTAGTTTGACATCTGTGTTTCCATTTCGGTTTTGGATGTATATTTTTTGTTTGGCATCTATTATTTTCTTTTACTTTTGTTTTTTTTGTGCGAGTTTAGCCAGCATGGCTTTTACATTATTGCACACTATTATATCTGAATTCTCTTCCTCTTGTTTTTTTTTTTTTGTTTTTTAATTTGTATAGTTTATATAGAAGATATTTTAACGTTACTGTTTTTAAAATATTTCATTTTCCATTTTTTCCTTTCCTCTCTGGGCTATTTTCCCTGTTTTTCCAACTAGGGTTATAGCTTAGCAAGTAATAATAATAATAATAATAATAATAATAATGATAATAATAATAATAATATTAATAATAATGATAATAATAATATGGATAATCCATTGTATTCTTATTGTTTTCTGCCAATTGATACCATTTTGATTTGTCGGAAATTTAGTGCTTAATGAGAATTAATGGTGATTGGGGGATATCTTAACGTTGTGAAAGCTATACTAGTCAGGGCCACCCGTACTAGGTTGATTTGCTGTAAGGGATCAGACAAACATCTCCCAGAATCGCCAATCCGCACTGGCCAGCCTGGTAATAAAACTGGCAAAACCTCAGACATGAATAAATAAGTCTGAGGCGTTTGTCCTGCATTCAACTAGAAACGACTGCATATTATTATTATTATTATTATTATTATTATTATTATTATTATTATTATTATTATTATTATTATTATTACTTGCTAAGCTACAACCCTAGTTAGAAAAGCAGGATGCTATAAGCCCAGGGGCACCAACAGGGAAAATAGGTCAGTGAGTAAAGGAAACAAGAAAAAATAAAATACTTTAAAAACAGTAACATTAAAATAAATAATTCCTATATATAAACTATAGAAACTTGAACAAAACAAGAGGAAGAGTAATAAGATAGAATAGTGTGCCCGAGTGTTGTTTGAGTGTTAACGCTAATTTTTGAAATCAGAAAATTATTAATATAAATTTCTTTTTCTTGCAGGTGAGTGTTATCCAAAACTCTTCTCTACGAATCCACTGTGAGTAATCATGATTAAGGTCTCTCTCTCTCTCTCTCTCTCTCTCTCTCTCTCTCTCTCTCTCTCTCTCTCTCTCTCTCTCTCAAAGCATGTCTTTTTCTCGCTGGCAGTCCATTTAAGCCGGCGATTTATGATCATGCAGTATTTTTCTCCGTGATCAAAGCAGTGGCCTTGAAATGAGAACTATGAGCCAATCTAACTGAGCCTGACTATTATAGCCTTCGTGGCGCAGTGAGGAACAGGGACGAGGTAATTATGTAATTTGTTATAAAAAAATAATTTGATTAGATATTTGTTATTTTGAAACTATTGGATACAATATATATATATATATATATATATATATATATATATATATATATATATATATATATATATATGTGTGTGTGTGTGTGTGTGTGTGTGTGTGTGTGTGTGTGTGTGTGTGTGTTTATTAATCGATTCTTAATATGTTTTTGCTAGAGTGTAGTTTTAAAATAAAAAGTCTACTTGTTGCTAGGTAAATTTTATATATATATCTATATATATATATATATATATATATATATATATATATATATATATATATATATATATATATATATATATATATATATATATATTATGTGTGTAAATACACATATATACAGATCAGTAAACACTGGAAATATATATATATTTGTAGGTAGTAGGTTGGCCAGGGCACCAGCCACCCGTTGAGATACTACCGCTAGAGAGTTATGGGGTCTTTTGACTGGCCAGACAGTACTACATTGGATCCTCCTCTCTGGTTACGGTTCATTTTCCCTTTGCCTACATACACACTGAATAGTCTGGCATATTCTTTACATATTCTCCTCTATCCCCATACACCTGACAACACAGATTACGAAACAATTCTTCATCACCCAAGGGGTTACTGCACTGTAATTGTTCAGTGCCACTTTCCTCTTGGTAAGGGTAGAAGAGACTCTTTAGCTATGGTAAGCAGCTCTTCTAGGAGAAGGACACTCCAAAATCAAACCACTGTTCTCTAGTCTTGGGTAGTGCCATAGCCTCTGTACCATGGCCTTTCACTGTCTTGGGTTAGAGTTCTCTTGCTTGAGGGTACACTCGAGCACACTCTCCTATCTTATTTCTCTTCCTCTTGTTTTGTTAAAGTTTTTATAGTTTATATAGGAGATATTTATTGTTGTTACTCTTCTTAGAATATTTTATTTTCCTTTTTTCCTTTCCGCACTGAGCTATTTTCCCTGTTGGAGCCCCTGGGCTTATAGCATACTGCTTTTCCAACTAGGGTTGTAGCTTAGTAAGTAATATAATAATAATAATAATTATATATATATATATATATATATATATATATATATATATATATATATATATATATATATATATATATATATGCATATATATTTATAGATTTATTTATCTATTAATTGATTCACATGTTGAAGAGGTTATGTAGGTAACTTGTAGCACTGTTCTTCATGGCCTTGTGGTGCACATTGATTTAACAGTAATTTTCAAGATGATTTTTATTGCTTTCTGTTTGTATTTCCTGTTTAACTTCCTTCAAAATCGTGTTTATATTATATAGGAAAATTATTTTATTATTGTTTCTACTCCTTGATTAAAGATGTTATGGTTGTAAAAAAAATGATAGCTGTTTCTAGTCCACTGCTGGACAAAGGCCTCAAACACGTCATGATTCATGTCTGGGGTTTGGCCAGTTTTCATCACCACCCTGGCCACTGCGGATTGGTGATGATGGGAGACTTTAGTCTGATCACAGTAAACCTTCCTAATATGTGTGTCTCTAACTAGTGCAGCTTTACTGATCATGGCAAACACTTTCTCCACATTGTATATATTCTATTTGTCTTCGTGTTCTCAGTAAGTCTTCAGGAATTAACTGGTGGCATATGATCTTCTTCATTTCTAACCAAATTCGTGTAACTGCCAGGTACACAAATCGGTGTCAGGTACAGTTGGACACACGAATTCCTGGTAATCATCGCTCTGAAGAAGTTCACCCAGCTACACCCTTACAGCTCGTTGAGTTCTTGGATTTAGCCCGGTTCACCACCTCTGCCATCTCTCCCTAGTTCCTACACTATCTGTTTGGTTACTTGCAGCGAAGTAAGGGTGTGATAGGGTGAACCTTTTCGGAGCAAGCTGTGCCAGAGATTCCTTTGTCCAACTGTACATAATTTTCTGCTTACATCATTTATGTCAAAAGTGTTCATCTGTGTTTCTTATGAACCTTGGAAGCCTTGCCAGGGTTGCCAGTTTGACCTTTTTCAGACCCCCAAAAAAAAAAAAACCCTCAAATCTGGCAATTTTTTAATTGGTTGGCCTTTAGTAATATGAAAAAGGTGGGCCTTAAATACTATGTATTTGGCCTTTTTCACTACTAATGGGTTGGCATTTTAAAGCTTCTGTTGATTAGAAGTTGGCCTTTTCTCATTCAGAAAATCTGGCAACTCTGCTCCTTGCATAGAAGGCAAAAATACTACAGATTAAACATCATAATTTTTCAACTATCATATCTTTTTTAACCATGGAAATAGGTGTCTGACAAGCAGACTCCTGCAGAAAGGGTTAGGCATTGAACCAAAAAACATTTCCTCTGCCTTCCTGTCTTTTCTTTTCTCAAATTGTTTCTAATACCATCTAACATCGCAAGAGGGTCTGCCCCTCTCTTATATTCTTCTCCTGTACTTCTCTTTCTCCCTTTTTCCTTATTCTTTCCCATCCCGAGTACCTGCCTTCGGGCTATAAACTGGATTGTATCCAGGGGTACTCTTCCTTTCCCCATATTCCCCACTTCCCTATCCTTATCCTTATCCTTACTCTTACTACAGATAACACCACGGGACTTACTAGGGAGCTGAGAAAAAATGGACGGAAAAATTATATTGTTTTGGGTAAGAATTTGGGGAAAGTAAGGAAAATTTTTGAAAGAAAAAGAGAGCTGAAGAAGATAGGGATAATTCAGATAAAGATGTGAAAATCACACAAAAGGGAAAGATGCCATGAGAAGCAATGTAAAGAAACAAAAAACTTGTATTTTACGTGTACAGTTCACACTTACCTTTATGATTGTGTATGTGTTTTAGGGAACCTTCATATTATACAGTATATAGTTTGTTTATATCACGCTGGATTGTTTATTTTCTTTCTGTTTTATTTGCTCTTCAATATGAATTAGTCCCTGGTTCTCTAGACCTCTATTCTCTTATCTGTTTTGTCGTCCTTTTCTCTAAATCTTACCAGTAACAACATAAACTTCTGTTAAATTGCTTCTGGCCTCCAATTGACAAAGTATGGTGATTTGAACAAGGCCTAGAATATTACCTTTCCATAAGGTTGTGGACTTAAAGAAATTCAAATCATTAATGATTAAAAGTTATCAAATAAATGAAATGTTAAAATGGTATATACAACGAAGAATGACTAATGCGGAAAAAACACTATTCTCTTAAACACTCGACCAAATAGAGAATCTGGGAGCCAGTTAGAAAGATAGAAAATAAATTCTCATAAACGTTTTGAAATACGCTATTGAAAAGAATATAAGAAAGTTTCAAAAGTAACAATAAATGAAGAGGAAAGAAGTAAAAATAGTAAAGGCAAAAGCAATCTCCAAAATTTAGGACTAACACTAGAACTACAAACTTCGTGGAACATAGTACGATGCCATTGGTCGACTCCACACCAGGATTATGCGGCTAGGAGGATACCGGGGGAGTGGGGTGTCTCTCTTCATTAGCTCTAACCCCCCTCTGCTTCAACCCCTTTCCTCTTTCTCTCCTCCACCCCCTTTTATTCCCATCTCCCTCTCCTTCCCAAGGGTTTTAAGTCTTGAAACTGCAATAGGTCTAGGTCACACTTATTTAGAATTGTTTTGCTTAGTACCAGGATTCCGTTGGGATTACTAAAGATTCCAGCACGCGCCGATATTTATACACATCAGATTTATTTCTTCGGATTAATTGGGTTTCTGCTTAAGTCGTTTTACTTATTTTGGAATTAGCTGGATTAGGTATTTGTTCAGTGTATTCTGTCTTACCAAGAGAAAGCGAAATCTCTTTCAAGCTATGTATTGTTATATATATATATATATATATATATATATATATATATATATATATATATATATATATATATATATATATATATATATAGGTATATATAAAAATATGATATATTTTTCACATTTAAACGTGTTTTTTCATATTTAAATAAGCCATATATTTTAATACATTAATGTCTGTATTCTCTTACCGACCTCTGGATCAGATTCCCAAGGCGAAACCAATCAAAGACAATGGCATCTGACCGACTGGGAATCGAACCCTGGTCCAAGACACTTGTATGACAGTGACAGTACCATTTAGCCATCTTTCTTCATGGCTAAATGGTACTGTCACTGTCATACAAGTATCCTGGACCAGGTTGTATTAAAATATATGGCTTATTTGCATATATATATATATATATATATATATATATATATATATATATATATATATATATAAATAATCACAATAGCTTCTGTATTGTCCAAAAATTCTGGAAATCAATGAATAATAACACTGTAAATCGTAGTTTGTTGTAAAGGTTTATTTTACCTTTTAGCAGCTGACCTTTTATTCACTTTGAAATTTCCTTGATTTCTTCGAAGGGTAAAACTGTTCTTTGCAAATTTCCCTAGAATTCCTACCGCCAAGTATAGTTGGACACTGGAATTCTTGGTACATCTCATTCTGAGGAAATGCATCCTCTCACACCCTTACTACGCTGCTAGTTAGTGTGTGTATCCCTGCCCACCACCTCGAATATTGCTCCGTACACTTTGTTTGGTTACTCACCTGACAGTGACGGTGTGGTAGGGTGCATTTCCTCAGTGTAGTGTGCCAGAAATTCCTGTGTCCAACTGTACGTATGAGCCTTCAATGCAATTCCTCCTGATTCTTATCGTTTACATCGGGACTCATTTATAACGACCACCTGGGGTCAGATACCTCTCTCTCTCTCTCTCTCTCTCTCTCTCTCTCTCTCTCTCTCTCTCTCTCTCTCTCTCTCTCTCTCTCTCTCTCTCTCTCTCTCTCTTTTCTTTTCTTCTCATTATCGCCTTTTTCTCTTTATACTTAAACATGTATGACGTTTGGTAGCTCCTTTTGACCTTCACAGAAAAATTCTAATCGGCTTATATATAGTTTCTGCATCAATCGATGATTACGCACATAATACATAATTAGATTATTAATGAGGTATCAATTAGTTATTCATTGTTGAAATTGCTTAACTTTGCTTCAATATATTAGGTATTTTGTTAATATGCTTTAGTTTAATTTTTCTTGTTCTCAATCATTTAAGCTTAATGTTAGGATTACTCATTTCATTTTTGATGCCATTCGTACCTCATTCCTCTAGCCTCTGGATTGTTTGGTTTTAGACTAAACTATATTCATTCCAACAGTGTTCATATACTGTGCATTCACACACACACACACACACATATATATATATATATATATATATATATATATATATATATATATATATATATATATATATATATATGTATATATAATATATATGTATATATTCATATAAATACTATGTATGATATATGTATGTATGTATGCGTATATATATATATATATATATATATATATATATATATATATATATGTATGTATATATATATATATATATATATATATATATATATATATATATATGTTTGTATATATATATATATATTTATAAATATATATATATATATATATATACATATATATATATATATATATATATATATATATATATATATATATATATATATATATATATATATATACATACATATACATACTCATACTCATACATACATACAAATAATTGCACTCTGTCTAATTATATTTTTAACATTTTTAATGATAATACTTTTCATAATTCTAATAACAATGATAATAATTTAAATATTTGTCCCGATTACACGAGTGCTATTTTGAAAGTGTTACCGGGTATCAAACAAACATGTTTAGTTTATCATGGATGCTGTTCAATTATGTTGACAGGGTTGTATTGTGCCTCGGAATCATTAGACATGCAAAGAAGGAAAATGTGATTTTGGTTGTAGTCTGTGTCTAAACAATAATCTTTAAGGATAATTTGATGATATTTTCATGTAAATATTATTTTTTCATAGAATTCCTTTGAAAAGCTATAAAATTATTACTTTTAACAAATTTCATAGACCTCTATGTTAACTTTTGAGACATGCTCATGGCTTTTATTTAAATAATTATTATAGGTTCCTAATAGTCAGGTTCACTATGTCTTGGTTTTAACCATATACTTTTTGGAAACCTTATAGTATAAGCAATCTTAATAACCTTGTTTCCATTTGCCTTGAATCCCATAAGGCCGCCATCTTGGGCTTTACAAAATGACTGTCGTTGCAAAATATTTTCGTCAATATCTGAGCTTATGAATAACTTGGAACTTTTATTTTGACACCTAAACTACAATTTCAAAGGAAAGAAATCCTATGCTCTTATTTGCGGATTTGTTGAGATATTTGTAACAGCAATTCTTGCAGATGCTTACTAATTCCATAAGACAAATTTGCCAGTAGGTCATACTAAGCAACAACCGCAAGGACAGGTTTATCTTTATCTAGTGGTCCATGTTAGTCATGTTGAACAGTTTACTATATCCAACATGTAAGTTGGTGACTGTATTATCTTTTTTTTTATTTTTTTGTAAGTTCTAAACCTGGGTGTCAATCCAGAAGCTGCTGAAAAAGCTACCAGTCAAGGCCAGGAACCTATGAACTAGAATTTGCGTATGCTGTACCAATCTGATGTTGAAAAGGAGAGTTGGTGCAACATCCCTGGATTGACAAGTCTCCTACCAGCATGTGCTGAGCACAGTAGATAAGGGGGCCAGTGTTGGCGATGCGTCCAATGACGAAGGAAAAGCTGTACAAAGAACATACTGTACAAGTTAATCAGCATATCATTGTAATTGCTATGCAAATGCAACTAACAAAGACCAAATCCAGTGTACCCAAGACTGCCATGCAAGTGCATTACCTACTGGTTGCAATACTACCATGAAATGTGAACAGAAATAAGAAAGCACTGAAATGAACGAATCAAGCCCATCAACATCTGGCCCTTCAACACCATTCATTAATTCCTGCACAAGTACATTGTATGAAGGACAATGTTTCTTTTATCAGAAAGATGATGGTGAACAGATCTATCAAATATGGGCAATCATTGTAGGGAAATCTCTTAAAGAAGCTGTTGAAAGATCCCCTAAAAACAAGACTGAGCACATGCATTGCACCGTTGAATGATGATTCAGTTGATATTATGTACCATAAAACCTGCTGGATGAGGCATGTTTTCCTTGGACAGGGAAAAGCCAGCACCAGTGGAAAAAGAATAGATGGGAAATAACTCTAGCTATAGCATGCAAATCTCTCCAAACTGATTAGCCACACTGCCGTCCAAACGCAGAACTTCGCATATTTATCTATGAAAGATATCAAAACCATATATGTCAATATACTTGGCACAGAAGCCTTGAAAAATCACATACCTATATTCAATAGATAGTAGCTAAAGGAAGCGATCCTCAATGTCTTGCCACACCTGAAGTGCTGATGGAATGTCATGGTGATAAAGAGGAAATCAATCAGACAATCTGGAGAGCAGCACAGGTAATAGGGTAAAGCATCACAAATTTAACTAAGACAGAAAAGGATACAGACACCATAGAGATCACCAGTGACATCCCTGACTGTCCAGCTGAACTGTATACCATGATCCATACCTGCTGACAGTATGGAAACTCAAAGGAGGACCAAAGTTGTATAGATTCAAAATCCAACTGACAGGTCAATTACAAGACAAAAAGAGAATCAACCGCATTCAGGCCACTCCATACACGAGAAAACCTGGGACTGTCTCTGATTTTTCATGACGACACCTGCAACAAGATACTGATGAATCTCCTCAGTGCACATGATTTCTGTATTCCGTAAGGCTTTACCAAGAAAACTGGAACAGCTGTGGCTAATGGTGTTGTACAAATCACCCAAGAGTTTCAAGGTCTCTATGCACCACTATTCTTAAAGAAGGGTGCCTTTTTGTTCTTTGCAACAGGTAACACTTTCTAGAGGACAGTGCTAATGGGAAAGGAACCACACACACATACATATATATATATATATATATATATATATATATATATATATATATATATATATATATATATATATATATATACACACACACACACACACACCGAATAATCTGGCCTATTCTTTACAGTTTTCTCTTTTCTCATACACATGACAACACTAAGCTAGCTAAACAATTCTTCACTCAAGGGGTTAACTGCTGCACTATAATTGTTCAGTAGCTACTTTGCACTTGGTATGGGTAGAAGAGGCTCTTTAGCTATGGTAAGCAGCTCATCTACAACAACACTCCAAAATCAAACCATTGTTCTCTAGACTTGGGTAGGGCCATAGCCTGTGTTCCATGGTTTTCCACTGCCTTGGGATAGAGTTCTATTGCTTGTGAGTTCACTCAACGCACTATTCGATTTGTTTCCTTATTTTCTTTCCCCGCTGGGCTATTTTCCCTGTTAGAGCCCTTGGGTTTATAGCATCTTGATTTTCCAACTAGGGTTGTAGCTTAGCAAATAATATATATATATATATATATATATATATATATATATATATATATATATATATATATATATATATATATATATATATATATATATCAGAAGACTGGGTATAGAAAACAGGCTTTACTAAAAACGTTCTATTTTTTCCAAAGTTTCGTGATCATATAGAAAGGTCACTGCTGTATACCAGAAAACAGAGGTTCCTGGAACACTAGTTCCACCACCCTTGTCAAGATAGCCTATGGTCATATAGTGTCCAGCTGAAAGGATGGAGCCAGATAGGGTAGACCGGCGTCCAGATGCCACTCTATGCCAGTACCACTAGAGGCAGTACAAGAGATTTTTTGCAAGGACAAATTTATTTGTGAAGTGGAAAATAAGTCACCAACTGAAGGATTTTAAAGGTTTTAAAGGCCACTCATGAATGGCAGAGGCTAGGGACATTGACATTGTCTAAGCAAGCAGGACAATGCCCTAGAGACACACCATATATACATATGATCAGCGCTAAAGCCCCAACGCCACCCTAGCTAGGACCAGTGAGAGCCAGGCAATGGCTGCTGGTGACTCGGCAGATAGACCTATAGTCTCCCCCAAGTCCCCATCCTTAGCTCACAAGGATAGTTAGGTTGCATTGACCAAAGAAACTAACGAGTTTAAGCGGGACTTGAACCCCAGTGTGGCATTCACCAGTCAGGGACGTTACCCCATCGGCCACCACAACCCATTTTGTACCGAAAATGGAATAGTGCCAAGGAAATTGCGAAATTAGCTATTTAATCATTTGTTCTATGCATACCAAGTGAAAGCCAAGTCTTCAAGACCTTGACTGCTTACCAGACAATTTGGCTAGAAATGTCTAATGGCGGACATGGGACACTCAGGAATATAAATTTTCTTATTTTTTTGCATAATCTTATCACAATTACTTCATACATTTTCTTAAGTACTAATACGTATGCTTATCAGTTGAAATAACACCTGAGTTGACTTTAGGAATTTGTAATGATTATTTAAGCCGTGAGAATTTGATCATGTCTCGAAATTTGTTTCAAGTAATCTTAGAGTTTTTTAAAGAAATTCTATGAAAGAAAAAAAACAAAGAAGTAATATCTACAGTCAAATATCATCAAATTATCCTCTTTAAAATATTACTATTAAAGCACAGACTAAAAACATAAAACCCACATGATTTCGAGGCGCTATCCTGCAACCTACTTGGACAGCATCCATAGTGAAGTAAACAAGCTTCATTGATACCCAATGACTCTTCGAAAATAGCGCTCTCGTAGTCTGCCAAAAACTCAACGATAGACCTTGTCCACAACGCAACATTTTTAGAGCTCATGTATCCAGACCGTAGTTTTATAAGATGTTCAACGTGACATACCTTTGCTCTCTCTCTCTCTCTCTCTCTCTCTCTCTCTCTCTCTCTCTCTCTCTCTCTCTCTCTCTCTCTTTCGTATGTTGATACTATTCCTTTGGTTGTTTCGTATGATCAAGGCTTCAGTTATTCCTACCTTGATACCTTGTACCACTTATTAAGCTGCCTCCCGTGTTCAGGATTAGGTCTAACCGGAGTGCATAGCTCAGTAACTTTTGAAGTAACTTTCCATCACTATTGCTTATATATTTCATTTTCTTCTTACTGTGGTTTTCTCACACGCCCTCCTTCTTTTTCCTGTTTTATTCGGGCCTGGGCTACAAATCAACATTAGGTTGTCCTTCCCACAGACCTCGTTACTTGTCCCTGTCATATTCAGAATTTGCTTCGTCCTTTACATTTACATAACTCTTAACGTGGCTGGTTTTAAAGGCCGCTCATGAATGGCAGAGGCAAGGGACAGTGACATCGCCCTTTCAAGCAGGACAATAACCTAGTGATTGATTGATTGATTCAGTTTTCTGGCATCCTGAATTACATATGATCAGCGCCTAAGCCCCCTCTCCATCTAAGCTAGGACCAAGGAGGGCCAGGAAATGGCTGCTGATGACTCAGCAGATAGACCTATAGGCTCCCCCAAACCCCCCACCCTTAGCTGAAAAGGAAGGTAAGGTTGTAGTGACCAGAGGAACTTAACGAGTTTAAGCGGGACTCGAACCCCAGTCTGGCTGGGCAATCACCAGGTAAGGACGCTATACACACACACACACACACACACACATATATATATATATATATATATATATATATATATATATATGTATATATATATATATATATATATATATATATATATATATATATATATGTATATATATATATATATATATATATATATATATATATATATATATATATATATATATATATATATATATATATATATAATTCTGCCATGCTGAACAGCAACCACTCGAATGACAAATTGCACAAATTGGGAATAGCGGAATCTCCTTGTGTGTGTATGCGTGTGCGTGTGTGTGCATATCTATTTAAATAATTAGCCATCATTTTTTGATGGGTCACGCATATAAGTTACTTCAGGGCAATTGATTATCCTCGTTATAACCATTTCTGTTTATATTATATTCCTACCACTATTATTATTATTATTTTTATTATTATTATTATTATTATTATTATTATTATTATTATATCTTGCTAAGCTACAACCCTAGTTGGAAAAGCAGGATGCTATAAGCCCAGAAGCTCCAACAGGGAAAATAGCCCAGTGAGGAAAGGAAATAAGGGAAAATAAAATATTTCAAGAACAGTAATAACATTGAAGTAAATATTTCCTTTATAACCCATAAAACCGTTGGTGCTGGTTTAGTATGTGGCTTACCTTTCGAATATGGCCTACGAAATTCTATGTATTAGTATGTGGACTAACCTAACCTAACCTAACCTAACTACCTAACCTAACCTAACTAGACAGGTAGGCCACATACTAAACCAGAATAAAATAGGTAGGCCACATACTAAACCAGAATAAAATAGGTAGGCCACATACTAAACCGGCACCAAACTTTCATTATTATTATTAGTAGTAGTAGTAGTAGTATTAGTATTATTATTATTATTATTATTACTAGCCAAGCTACAACCCTAGTTGGAAAAGCAGGATGCTATAAGCCCAAGGGTTTCAATAGGGAAAAATAGCCCAGTGAGGAAAGGAAATAAGGAAATAAATAAATGATGAGAATAAATTAACAATATATCATTCTATAAACAGTATTCATATTCAACCAAAGACAGTAATGAAAGAAATAAAAAAAACCCAAAAAGTAAATAAGTAAAAAGTATTTAAAAGAAAAAAAAAAGAATTAAATCCCTTTAATATATCTGAATTATAATCTCCCTTGAAAGCCATTTCATTTGCAGCCTCCTTCCCCACCACCATCCTCAACCCGGTCTCCCTTTAAACGTCTTGTTTATTTTCTTGATTGGATTAGCCGGTTCTTCACATGGGACCCAAGAGCAAATTATTGGTTTCTTTAATATTAGATGGCACTAAGTGGACTGCGGATCGGGGAGGAGAAGTTTCAAGCTCCTGGGGTCTGCTGGAACGGGAGGGGCGGGGCTGGATGGAGAGCAGTGCTCGCTTTGGGAGATGCACCGGAATTTCTAGGAGTGGTGTCGTGGTTGTTGTATTGGAAATAAGAATTTTCTTATGGGAAATTCATTTTTTTATGAAATGTGGGTTGATAACTAACTTCACAAGCATATATATGTACATGTTTATATATATACTAGTGTACGTGACCCGTCAAGAATTACGGCTAAATATTTAGATTTATATGCACACACGTGCACACACCCCCTCTCACCCGGGTATGACTACTCTCTCTCCTACCTGAGGGACAGGGAGAGCTGAGCGTGACTGAAAAGAAATATATATATATATATATATATATATATATATATATATATATATATATATATATATATATATATATATATTATATATATATATATATATATATATATATATATATATATATATATATATATATATATATATATATATATATATATCCAGACACCGCAACACTCGTTCTTTATTACATAGGGGAGATATATCATCATCATCGGCCGTTGCTAGGTCACTGCAGATCAAAGGCCTCAGACATGTACTGTACTTCCTCTCCCATCTGTTTATCGTCTGTTTATGCCATTCTTTAGCCGCAATTTTTTCTTAGTTTGTCAATCCATCGTCTTCTCTTCCTTCCCCTGCTTCTTTTGTAATCTCTAGGGGCCCATTCTGATATCTTTAGTATCCATCTATTGTTGTTCATACATTTTGTTAGAATATTCTCCACTTTAGTTTTCTCCTGTATCCATAGCTCATTGAGTTTAACTAGCTTACGTTCTATGGCTTTAGTAAAACTCCAAGTTTCTGATGCATAAGTTAATACTGGTAGGACCATTTGATTAAATACGTTTCTTGTCAGCGAGAGTGGCATTTTACTTTATATTATTTCATTTTCTACCAAATGCTCTCCCTCCCATGCTTATCCATCTTTTAATTTCGGTCTCGTGTCTTGGGGAAACATTTAATGTCTGTCCTGAGGTTCATCCATAATCCTTATTTGTTGTTACTCATATTCATATATAGTCCTACATTTCTGCTTTATCTATTCAAATCTTCTATCATATTTTATAATTCAAACAATGATTCACAAAATAGAGCTGTCATATGCAAATCTTGAAGTTGTTAAGTTATTTCCCATTAATATGAATTCTTACATTTTCCCAATCTAAATTCTTAAAAACTTCTAGGCACGCTGTGAATAACTTAGGAGATATGTAGTCTCCCTGACTAACTCCTTTCTCAATTAAAATTTTCTGAATATCTTTTTTTTTTTTTTTTTTTTTTTGGTAGTATTAGAATTGCTATATTTCCTGTGTGAATATCTTCAAGTGGTCTAAAATAAGATTTAGCTAGTCCTTGTCTTTGAAGGGCTTTCATTACTGCTGAAAATTTGACAGAATCAAAAGGTTTCTTATAGTAGTCTATAAATACTCTATGTAGTGGTTTGTCATACTCAGTTGATTTTTCGATTAGCTGGTTAATTACATGGATATGGTCAATTGTTAAATATCCACTTCTAAAACCTGCCTGCTCTCTTGGTTGATTAGTCTAGCAGTTTTTCTGTTGATCTTTGTAGATATTTTATATATTACTGAGAGTAACCTTATTGGGAGGTGATTTTACAGGTCTTTTGAGTACCCCTTTTTATGAATGAATATCATAATCCTATCCCGGATTATGATATTTGCTCTGCACTTCATAGGTCGCAGATGATTTTGTGCAGCTGCAGTTTGTTAAGTTAGCCCATAATCTTGGATATCTTACTAGAAGTGCTGCCAGGGCTATAGTTTTAACTTATTAAATTGAAGTCTTTTATTGCGCTCTAGAATAATGGATATAGGCCTAAATGACAGATTGATCACTGATTGCTAGCGTTGGCTAGGACATGTTATTCGATTAGGGGTTGAAAGGATTGCTAGACAGGCTGTTACACGGGGACAAAGCTCTAGAAGAGTGAGGATGTTAATGGCCTCCTGGATAAGAACTTTAAATGGAGTTTGGTATTCAGTGGGAGAACTATAAAAAAGGGGATGAGAAATATGGGTTGGAGTTGTTTTGTGTTGCACAATGTTAAAAGTGTTTGTTAATTATTCAGAAATGTATAGTTGGACACAGGAGTCCTTAGTACTCTTCATTTCGAAGAAGTGCACCCTGTCACACAATTACTTCGCAACGAGTAATCAAAAAGATAGCGGTAGGAGAGCTGGCAGAGGTGGTGGGCGGGGTAAAACACTGAAAATCACTGTGCAATAAGGGTGTGGCTGGATGTACTTTCTCAGAACAAGGTGTACGTGGAATTCTTGTGTCCAACTGTATGTACATAAATTTTCTATTTTAGAGTTTCGCCCAATTTTTTAGTTCCATGATTTCCATTTTGTAACAACTTACTTAAACATCATCGTCAACATCATCTCCCCCGCTCGCAAAGGGCCCCGGTTAGATTTCGCCAGCCATCACTATCTTTAGCTTTTAAATCAATACTTCTCCATTCATTATCTTTCACTTCACGCCTCATAGTCCTCAGCCATGTAGGCCTGGATCTTCCAACTCTCCTAGTGCCTTGTGGAGCCCAGTTTAAAGTTTGCTGAACTAATCTCTTAAACACAAGGACGTGTATCTCATTTATGTTTTAAATAAGTCTATACTTTCTCTCAGTCACACTGTAATGGATCTACAGTATACATCTCTTAGACAAGAAACAAGATTCTTGGGATTTTTTATGTCTCGTCTAGTTGTTTTTTTAGGTCGCCGGAATAACAAGGTCAACTAGATGAAATATTCGTCGAATTCTCCTTTTGCATCTTAGAAGATCGGCCCCCGTCTCTATAATTTATTTATGCTATGTAACTTAACAGAAACCTGATAATCTCGGGATTTTTTTTAATCCTTACAAGTGTAAGTGACCCGTCCAAAATGAGGGCTAAATATAGATATACACACACGCGCACACGTGCACACAGTATACCTCTCCGGGTAGCCGCAGAGCGTTACTGGAAATAAATATTATATATATATATATATATATATATATATATATATATATATATATATATATGTATGTATGTATGTGTGTGTGTGTGTGTAGCCTGACACTTGATCTTTATTATATAGGTGAGATTACCTGAGAGTTAGTGAAAGATGGTTAGATTTCTTTTTCTTGTAAAATTCAAATTCACCCGCAATTTTCTATTTGTATCCTCAAACGTTGCTTTTGTATTTTGGATATTTATAGGTTCTTAAGTTTGATTTGCACCTCTATTTTCCTTAAATCATTGGTAGCCTTTTGGAAACGTCCCTACCTTACGATCTGCCGGACTGGTGTTCGAGTCGTGCTCATGCTCGACAGTTTCTAGCATTGTCTGCATTCTCACCATCCTTGTGAGCTAAGGGTGGGGGAGTTTGGGGGAGCCTATAGGTCTACCTGCTGAGTCATAATAAGAGTTCCCTGGTTCTCCCTGTTCATATCTTCGGTGGGAAGGGGCTTGGTCACTAATAATATGCATATGTGGCTAGTCTCTAGGGGATTGTCCTGCTATGGCATTGTCACTGTCCCTTGTCTTTGCCATTCATGAGCGACCTTTAAACTGTGGCAGCCGTAAATTTAATTTTATCTCATCATAACTTGTCGGTAGTTTTTATTTCATGATTTAAATCTTTGTAGATTCGAATTCTGTGAATATATTAAACAATTTATTGAATCTCTTGTCCGCTTGATATCCCATATCGGAGGCTGATAGAAGTTTTAAGATGTATCCAGGTCACGGAGTATTAAAGGTAGTTCAATAACTTGATTCTAAAATGTTTTCCTGTAACTTTTTACTTTTTTTACCAGATGAGTTTTAGCACCATTATTATTATTGATTAATCGATATGGTTAGTCCATTTATGTCTTTGTAATCCATTGATTTTATCAAATACTCGATTTGAAATTAGATAATCATTCTACGATTGATATCCTCATTATAGAAAAGAATTCTAAAACATTTAATTATTTTTATTAATAGTACCCTGCATATTTTATTTTGAATATTGTATTTTTTAAATGGATTTCAGAACTTCCTGGCAAAAAGTCCAATGATATTTTTATTTTTGAATTCCTTCTGAAGTTTGAACTTTATGAACGTCAATATTTATGAGGCAATCTTAATAATAATAATTTTAATAATTTCAACGTTAATGATAATGAATTTAATAATTCTAGTAATGATAATTAATGTCTTGTTATTTTTTGGAGCACACGATTTCAAATTTGTTTAAACGTTAATGTTTTGAATATTTTTATCATACATAAAAGTATATCTATTAGATTTTTTTATAAATAACTGACATATTTTTTATCAGAACTTATAATATCCTGTAAAGACCAGGACTTTAGGAATTGCTAAGCGAAGTTTGTAATCTGCTTATAAGCTCGGCGTCATCAAAATGTCATGTTAAATCTTAGCAGGAGAGAAGGTGGAATATTATTTGTGTTTACTGTGATATGTTGGTAGATTTAAACATCTGCCATAAAGTAAACTCCCTTATGAAATATAGAGCAACTGTCTGGCTGTATATATACAGTATATATATATATATATATATATATATATATATATATATATATATATATATATATATATATATATATATATATATACATATACATATATATACACGTATATGCCATATATATATATATATATATATATATATATATATATATATATATATATATATATATATATATATATAAACAAATATATATGTACATATATATATATATATATATATATATATATATATATATATATATATACTGTAAATATATACATATATATATACTATATATATATATATATATATATATATATATATATATATATATATATATATATATATATATATATTTCCAGTCACGCTCAGGTGAATTTCCAAACGTATAACTACTTGGTCCCTCCCCGTCCCTCGGGTAGGGGGGAGAGAGGTTAGTCATACCCTGGTGAAAGGGTGGGTTACGTGTGCATATCTATGTAGATATGTAAGCATATCTACTACCATTGCTTTGGAAATTAGTGTCAGAAAAAAATATGCAGACTTTCATTACTGTCATTCGAATATTAGCAATTTGAATAAGTTCGTCTTATATTTTTTTGCATATTTTAAATTGCATCGCATGCTCAAATTCGTGTAAAGAAAAATATAAGCGTTCGAGCCCCGTCATATAAGGGAAGGTTCCTGCAATATAAATCCTTGCGTGCAGATGGCAAATGTGTCCTGACTTCAGCTCGAGAATATCTTTGGCTTCTGTGACGTCAGATGGAGGTTAAAAATGTAATTGATTAATTAATGTTACATAATTAGAACACGTGTTTCATTCATCTTTCATCTGAAGGTCCCTGAATTACTCCCCCCCCCCAACCCCCCTCCGTTCATTATTTTAATGGCTGTTGACTGTCAGTGATAGTCTATTTTATATTTTATATTAATTATTCATTACTTCTCAATGTAGTTTATTTATTTACCTTATTTCCTTTCCTCACTGGGTTATTTTACCCTGTCGGAGCCCTTGGGCTTATAGCATCTTACTTTTCCATCTAGGGTTTTAACTTGGCTAATAATTTCTCCTGTAGGGTAAAGATATATATATATATATATATATATATATATATATATATATATATATATATATATATATATACATATATATATATGTATATATATATATATATATATATATATATATATATATATATATATATATATGTATGTGTGTATATATATGTATATATATATATATATATATATACATATATCTATATATATATTGTATACAGTATTTATATTGTGTGTATATATATGTATATATATACACATGTATGTTTACACAATATATATATATATATATATATATATATATATATATATATATATATATATATATATATATGTACACATATCCTATCACGTTCAAGTCATTTCCATATGAATGAGTATTCGGTGCTTCCTCGTCCTCGGGTAGGGGGGAAGGGAGTAGACATACCCTGTCCAGAAAGGGTTACCCCAATAGGTACACTCGGAAACTACATGCTTCAACAAATTGCCGAAACTTCCTGGTTGTAGATAGGAAAGGGGGAGGGGGTGGGAAGGGTTGAATCTGTGTGCATATCTATGTAAATATTTAGCCGTCATTTTTTACTGGTCACGTAAACTAGTACTGTAATAATGATAATATCAAGTTTCAGTAATATTGAGATCATTTTAATTAATACTAATGATAATATGGTTGAATTTCTAACAGATTCGAAAGGTCGTCAGTGATGTCAAATGTTGGCAAAGATAATTAGATTGTAGTGAAGTTGGCAAGAGATTTGATGAAAGTGAGGAGTGCCAGAAAGCCAGGAGCGAAGGTGAGTGAGTCTTTTGAAAATATAACGGGAATTAGAAATACGATAAGGGTTAGATAAGTTCTCATGTTCCAAATGTTAATGAGAATTAGATGAGACGATGAAACCTCGGAAAGCTGGCAAAGTATTAGTGATCAATTAGGAGAGGGGAGAATTATTGTTATGAAGATTTGGAAGGCTTTATAAGACTTTTATAGAAGCCTTTTGTTTAAAGGGAGTTCATGAATGGCAGGGTCAAGGGACAGTGACCTTGCCCTGTTGAGTAGGACAATGCCCTGGAGACTGACCATATATACATATGACCAGCGCCCAAACTAAGACTAAGAAGGACCAGTCAATGGCTGCTGATGGCTCAGCAGATAGAACTAAAGGCTTCCCCAAAACTGTAGCTCACAAGGATGGTGAGATTGCAGCGACCAAAGAAATTAACGAGTTTGAGCGGAACTCGAACACCAGTCTGGTGTTCACCAGACAGGGACGTTACCACATCGGCCACCACAACTCTAGGTAATCGGATGAAAAATAAGAATTTTTAGGTGAGTTAAGGCAAAAAGGGAGTTTTAGGAAACGAGATGAGAGTAGTATTATGGAAAATGAGGTCTTGAAATGAAATTAAAAGGAGAGTAATTGATAGTGAAATGAAATTAAAAGGAGAGTAATTGAAAGTTGATAATGATTAAAGTTAGTGTATTGGACATGATTCGTTATTATTATTAGTATTATTATTATTATCAAGTGCAATGGACGTAAATTATTATTATTATTATTATTATTATTATTATTATTATTATTATTATTATTATTATTATTATTAACTTTATTTTCAAAAGAACCATACATATTTGATTCGTGATCTCAAATTCTATGAACTTGAGTGCTGTATATCAAAAAAAAAAAAGAGAAAAAGCAGAGAAAAAGACTTTACAGAATAATGAAATAATAATAAGAAAAAAGGAATATTTTTCTCATATTCCTTATATAATAAAGAGCAAAGGTCTGGCTGTACTGTATATATGAATATAATTTTTTTTTTCGGTCACGCACAGTTCTCCCCTGTCCCTTGGGGAAGGGAGAGAGGGTGTAGTCATGCCCTGGTGAGAGGGGGTGCGAGTGCGTCTGTGTGCATATCTATGAATATTAAGTCGTCATTTTGACGGGTCGCATACACTAGTACCTAATAAAAATGAAGACATTTGAATTTAAACCTGAATAACTAAGATTTAAGTGTACCTACGTGTACGGCAATTCAATACCAGTTACAAGAGAGAGAGAGAGAGAGAGAGAGAGAGAGAGAGAGAGAGAGAGAGAGAGACAGACAGACAGACAGACAGACAGAGTTACAAGGCGCCACAAGGATTTTGGATATCTCAAAGACATTTTAGTTCATCCGCGGAGACTCCATTTGCTATTCGGTAGAGCGATTCCCTTTAAGCATTTAAAGAGTTCTTGTCTTATTTTTGAATTCGTTTACCGAGTTACTGTTTACTACATCCGCAGGAAGTCTATGTCAAGTATTTGTTATTTTGTATGTAAAGAAATTGCCACATTGATTGGTGTTGTATGAAGAAGACAGGAAGATTGTTTTTTAAAGGCTATGGCACAAGCAATCATATGGGAATAGCAGCTACATGGTCGGATTAGATATATAATCCAATAAGAACAACGTCATTAAAGAGGAGATGAGAATTAGAAAAAGTGCCGAAGTGTAGTAATCTGATTGCGAAAGGTGATTAACATTGGTTGATGAATTCATGTCAAACTGGCGCTACACCCTTTTTGAGTGGAGATAACGTAACGTGGTGAATGGGTTTGTGTATGGCCGTGATCAGCAAAGGTGTACTTGTCAGGACTACCCATACTGAATTTGTTTGTTGTGAGCGATCAGACTAGAGTCTCCCACCATCGATAACTTGCAGTGGCCAGCATGGTGATGAAAACTGGCCAAACCCCAGACATGAATAAGGATATGTCTGAGTCCTTTGTCCTACACTGAACTAGAAACGGCTGCATTTGGCCTTTGAAGGTTTAAAGGCCACTGATGGATGGCAGAAGCAAGGGACAGTGTCATTGCCCTATTAAGTAGGACAATGCCCTTAGAGACTGACCATATATCATATGATCAGCGCCCAAGCCCCCTCTTCATCTAAACTAGGACCAAGGAGGGCCAGGCAATGGCTGGTGATAACTTAGCAGATATACCTATAGCCCCCCCCCCCTTCCTTAGCTCACAGGGATGGTAAGGTTGCACCTAAAGAGGGTCATCGACACTCAGGAGACTACAATTATCAAATATCTTTTTTTCAGTGTACCGTATGTGTTTCATTCACGCTCACTGTAAGGCTATTGTTTTTTTTTTCTATCTCTCGCTCTCTCCCCCATTGATAATAGAAAAACCTGTTTAATCTTGCCATTGCATTTTTCATATTGTTTGAATTCTTGTAACATTGTTGTTCTCTCTAGCCATGTGAATCAACTCTTCTAGGAGAAGGACACTCGAAAATCAAACCACTGCTCTCTAGTCTTGGGTAGTGCCATAGCCTCTGTACCATGGTCTTCCACTGTCGTGGAGTAGATTTCTCTTTCTTGAGGGTGCACTCTGGCACACTCTTCTATCTTTTCACTTCTTGTTATTTTGAAGTTTTTATAGTTTATATATGAAAGATTTGTTTTTATGTTGTTGCTGATCTAAAACTTGTCTTGTAGTTTATCTATTTCTTGATTTCCTTTCCTCACTTGGCTATTTTCCCTGTTGGAGCCCTTGGGCTTGTAGCATCCTGCTTTTCCATCTAGAGTCGTGGCTTAGGAAGTAATAATAATAATAATAATAATAATAATAATAATAATAGTTGTTTGTATTTATATACAAGCAATTCGTTATCTGTTAAATAAACTTTTCTCTGATTTAAAATAAGCAATAGAATTGTAATGTATTAGCGTGTATGACATGTGCAGTAAATGAGATAGCAAATATGATGGCATTCGGTAGAGAGACGATGGGAATTATTGCAAGCAACATCGCAAAACATAGCTTTGTTTTATCGTTTTAAAACTTGCATCCTTTTTTTTTTGTAGTCGAATAATGCAAGGAGAGCAATTCGCTTACCATCTTTACACCTGGGGCAGTGAACTACTGTTTTTTTTTTTTTTTTTTTTTTTTTTTTTCGCCTCCCTTTCCACATTCCTTCGGGCGAGTTCGTGGGAATGTTTATTTGACAATCGATGTGAAAAGCTAATTTTATCGTATAACCTCCTCTTGTGTAATACCTTGTTTATTTATGTTAAATTAGTGAACGCGATCCGTCAAAAATGACGGATAGATATTTATATAGATATATATATATATATATATATATATATATATATATATATATATATATATATATATATATATATATATATATATACATACACACACACAAACACACACACACATATATATATATATATATATATATATATATATATATATATATATATATACCCCGACACTTGCTCTTTGTTGTATAGTGGACATTATTTTGGTGAATACATCCTCATCATTATTATTACCTTTATTATCATTATCAAGATATGTATGTATCCTTTGTTTTATGTAGAAATTCATTTATTCATATCACATGTTTATATATATTGTGTTCTTAATAACTGTGGACAAACATTTCGTTAAATAATCTTAATGTGATAAGTCAAAGTAGATGACAAACTACTTGAGAAACAGGTGATTTGTATTAGAGTACCTCTGAAGTAAATCTCATTTGCTAAATGATTTCTTTTACTTTAAGCTATTAATGAAAAAATCTTACAAAACTGTTCATTTTTTTGTAGATGTTCCTTGTATCACCACTATCACTTTTTTTTATTAATTTTTTTGTAACAACTATTGTTATGGTAATACTGTTATTATGGATTTTAAATTGATATTGTATTAATTATGCTTTTTAAGAAGGTTAAGGAATTTACAGTTATTATCCATTTCAAGAGGCTATCATTATTTTGTTAAGTATGATCATAAGCCAAAATTTCTTTGAATGTTGTTTCTAAAAAACAAATAAGGTCTAAAGGTCGCTCATGAATGGCAGAGGCAAGGAACATGACAATGCCCTAGCGACTGACGATATATTCATATGATCAACGCCCAAGCGCCCTCTTCAGTCAAGCTAGTACCAGAGAGGGTCAGGCAATGGCTGCTGATGACTCATCAGGTAGACCCATAGGCTCCCCCCCCCCTCCCCGGCCCTAGCTCACAAGGATGGTGAGGTTACAGACACGACTAGAGGCAATCGAGCTTGAGCAGGTCTCGAATCCCCGTCTAGCTGAACGCGAGGTAAGGACGTTTTCAATGGCTTTTGTTACAGTTGATAAGTTTCATTACAGAGTGTTTTGCATTTTATCTTTTTTCTTTTATATCCGACGAATACAAAGCTTCTTATTCTTGTATAGTTTGAAATATAACCAAGTTACTTTGCTCGGGAAATTTGGACTAGTTGGTGTACTTTTTGAAATCTCTCTCTCTCTCTCTCTCTCTCTCTCTCTCTCTCTCTCTCGTAAGGTAATCCTTGCTGACGCAGGCAAAGCTCATCCAGAAATTTAATACTTGACGTCATATCCAATGTCAGTTTACGACAGAGCAATCCCCTCTCTTTGTACCTCTCTATCTGAAAAGCTAACTAGATTCATGACGATTCATTCTTTTGATTCTTTGTGAGTCTATCTTTCTTTGATGAGATGAAAATGTGTGATTTCGAAGTGATGTCCTGCCAGATTTAATTTTCCTGTTTTAATTCAATAACACTATTATTATCATTAAAATTATTATTATTGTTGTTGTTGTTGTTATTATTATTATTATTATTATTATTATTATTATTATTATTATTATTATTAAATTCATTCACCTTGAATGGATAATAAAAATGAAAAATTAATTCACGTAAGCGATTTATATTTGTTTTGCATTGATATATATATATATATATATATATATATATATATATATATATATATATATATATATATATATATATATGTATATATATATATATATATATATATATATATATATATATATATATATATATATATATATATATATATATATATATACCTAAGTTGGTGGTACTGATATGTTTTTGCTTGTTCAGGAAAAATATTTTGTTTGTTATGCAATTAGGTTACCCGTACGTATATACTCGAGAGTTGTTTATTGTGAATATCATCAATGACCATTGATATTTATGATGGCAGATAATTACCAATTGTTGTGAATATTGACGTTTATATTGCATTATCGAGAGCTATACTATATAACTACTGCGATTTATTTTTTGGCAGTCTTATGAAGGAGCCATTGTTGATATAGTTATTATTGTTGTTGTCGTCTCTTTATTCTCCATCTATCTCACTTCTGTACTCTTCCATATTTTTTATTTATTCTTTATTGACAAAACTTTATATACATTGTAGTACAATAATTATATTTAGTTTACACAAAACAGTGGGTTTTATTCTGTAACAATTATACATTTTCCCCATTACATTATAAAATATTTTGTCCAGAAAAATCATATTTTCTTCCATAAAGAAATATAAGGTTATTAATCAACCATCACAACAAACCCCTCATACATCAACACCAAAAACAAAACAAATATTTAATTATAAATCTTTAACACTTCAAATACATACTGGCACAGGTCAATTACGTGCTTTTCTTCTCCAAAAAGTGCGTCTATGTTCGTATAATTAAGATTACTAAATTTCTGCCTCTTCGATCGTGACATTATACATTCAATTAGGACATGCACTTCATTCTGTACTGTCTGTGAATCACAATTACACACTCGCAACTCCCTTGGAGTTCTACTCCACCTTCCCGTCTCTATTCTTAGGTCGTGGGACATTAAACGTAATCTAGTGAAGGCAATTCGTATATAGTCTGGTACATAAACATTTTCACTGTACACTCTATGCCTTTGCAAGGATCTATTTAAAATTTCTCTGTACGTATAATATTTTGTTGCTATTTCAGGTTTATTCCGGATTTCATTTTTCATTTGGTCAAGGCTTGACCTGATGATGTTATCAACTAGACGAGAATTAAAAAATCTGTAACCGGGTGTATTTTCACTTTTGCAAATTTCATAAATATAGTGGAACGGTTCTTCCATATCAATGTTCGCCATTTTTTTTTTCTAAAAAAAACGTTTCCTTCTTACTTGAACTTCACGATTAAAAGACTCAAGGCCACTCTCCACTAAGCACAATGTCATAGGCGTATTATTTCTGACCCCCAATAAGCATCTAACAGCCTGGTTGTATATCCTCTCCATACATATTACGTTGTTTGTAAGCCAACTCTCTGCACTATAAAGTAGTGAGGCTCCTAACGCTGCTTTGAACACTTTGACTTTATATGCATATGGCATAGTTGTATTGTTATAACAAAATATTGAGAACTTGTTAATGGTCTTTGCATTTTCAATTTCATGTTGTTTGAGCACTGATTAGGTTCTTGTTAATTGTAGGGGTGGCTTTATAGAAAAGCATAACGACAGTTACTGCTTCACGTTCATCCTTTTTAAACCTGACATGAGATGAATCATAATGAAGTGAGCTTCCACAACAAGAGGCTCTTCGTATACGTCATAGATATATAAATAAACATTTGATATTGAAAACTTTAGACTTAATCTTCTCGAGATTTTGCTAATTATTTATGTTGAGTGAGAAGTATTGATAGGATGAAAAACTTGGTTATAAGCATAACCAGTGAAAAATAAATGGTTAGCTAAGGGGAAGATCTATGAAGTACTTAATTAATGAAGTGGAAAGGTACTGGATGCGGACCGGGATTGATATCTTGATATCTAGGGAGTGAGATTATGGTTGCAAGATAGTGGTCAGTGGTCCGGTTGGCGTATCGGGGTTCGACGTACTACTGTTGCAACATGTCGTTATTGTTCATATTTTATTTTGCAAACAGTTACTAGTAGTGGCTTATGTATTTCTTACATCTAGACATCATATATATATATATATATATATATATATATATATATATATATATATATATATATATATGTGTGTGTGTGTGTTTATATATATATATATATATATATATATATATATATATATATATATATATATATATATATATATATATATATATATATATATATATATATATATTGTGAATCTAGGAGGAAGTACGAAAGAGGATAGAAGATTTAAATAAAGCAGAAATATAGGACTGAAAATGAATATGAGTAAAACTAAGACAGTATTCAATGAAAACGCAGAGAGACAATAAATAAGAATTATGGACGAACCTTTAGAGATTGTTAGGACATACTTAGGACTGACAGTAAGTGTTTCCCCGGGACGCGAAACCGAAATTAAAAGAAGGATAGGCATGGGATGGAGACCTTATGGTAAACCAAATGAGATTATGAAATGTAAAATACCACTTTCTCTAAAAAGAAAACTATTAAATGAGATGGTCGTACTAGTTTTAACTTATATATCAGAATTTTGGAGCCTTACGAAAGCCCTAGAAAATAAGCTAATTACAACTCAAAGAGCTATGGAAAGAATAATGACGGGGTAACGCTAAAAGAGAGAAAAGAGCAATATGTATACGAGAGCAAACTAAAGTAGAGGATATTCTAACAATATGTAAGAAAAAGAAGTGGACGTGGGCAGGACATATAATGAGAACAACAGATAATTGAGGAACATTAAGAATAACAGAACGGGTCACTAGAGATTGCAAAAGAAGCAGAAGGAAGAGAAGACGATGGATTAACAAACTAAGAAAGTTTGCGGGTGTGAACTCTTATAGAAAGACCATAAATAGACGCCTGAGGCCTTGGTTCTGTAGTGAACTAGCAACCGCTGATGATGATGATGCTATCTTTTTTTATTAACGTGCTCTTTTTCCATTTGTATTGGGTAAGTGCGGTTGCCTTCTTTTGAAAGGACTATGCTTTGGCTTTGGGGTAGACCGTAGTCCCGATCGATTGCCCTGCCTGACATCACTAAGACCTTGGCAGTGTATGTTCATGTGTTGTACCTGTCACCAGCGTCCTTCCTCTCAGCAGCGAGTCCTGGCGCGGTTAGGTCGACAGTTTGAGACGAGTGAGGTATCTGTTATGTTTTTAGATGTTAAGAGGGGCTTATTTCGTGATGATGATTATATGTATATATATATATATATACCTGTATATATATATATATATATATATATATATATATATATATATATATATATATATATATATATATATATATATATATATATATATATATATATATTATTATTATTACTTGCTAAGCTACAACCCTAGTTGGAAAAGCAGGATGCTATAGGCCCAGAGGCCCCAACAGGGAAAGTAGCTCAGTGAGGAAAGGAAACAAGGAAAATAAAATATTTCAGGAAGAGTAACAACATTGAAATAAATATTTCCTGTATAAACTATAAAAACTTTAACAAAACAATAGGAAAAGAAATAAGATGGAAGAGTGTGCTTGAGTGTACCCTCAAGCAAGAGAACTCTAAACTAAGGCAGTGGAAGACCTTGGTACACAGGTTATGGCACTACCCAAGACTAGAGAACAATGGTTTGATTTTGGAGTGTCCTTCTCCTAGAAGAGCTGCTTACCATAGCTAAAGAGTCTCTTCTACCCTTACCAAGAGAAAAGTGGCCACTGAACAATTACAGTGCAGTAACCCCTAGAGTGAAGAAGAATTATTTGGTAATCTGTGTTGTCAGGTGTATGAGGACAGAGGAGAATATGTAAAGAATAGGCCAGACTATTCAGTGTGTATGTAGGCAAAAGGGAAAATGAACCGTAACCAGAGAGAAGGATCCAATGTAGTACTGTCTGGCCAGTCAAAAGACCCCATAACTCTCTAGCGGTAGTATCTCAACGGGTGGCTGGTGCCTTGGCCAGCCTACTACCTATATATATATATATATATATATATATATATATATATATATATATATATACATACATGTATATACTATATATATATATATATATATATATATATATATGCAACCTTAGATATTATTACTTTTAGTTTTAGCAAGTGTCTGGGATGGTATCGCTAGCACCTATATATATATATATATATATATATATATATATATATATATATATATATATATATATATATATATATATATATGGATAAATATCAACACAACATCGTGTTCAAATAGAAATAAATTTCTACCTCATACTTGGGATCGAACGCTAGCCCCTTCTAATGAAAGGCCAGGTCGAAACGAACCATGCCACGAGAGGCCATTAAAAGATATCGGAACCTGACGCTACCCAGCTGTCCGAGGATTTACCTGGCGAGACATCAGTCTCTTACCAGCGAGTTTTACCCGATATCCCGGCCCACCACGTGACACAATTGGTAGTAATTCATTCAAATTACTCCTAATGAGTCAATATGGATAAATATCAACACAACATCGTGTTCAAATAGAAATAAATTTCTACCTCATACTTGGGATCGAACGCTAGCCCCTTCTAATGAAAGGCCAGGTCGAAACCAACCATGCCACGAGAGGCCATTATTATATATATATATATATATATATATATATATATATATATATATATATATATATATATATATATATATATATATATATATATAGTCTTAGATATTATTACTTTTATTTTTAGCAAGTGTCTGGGATGGGATCACTAGCGCCATGTCATTCTCCATTCCTATTAAACTCTATTAAGCATTGGATGTGCCTAATTTATTGTACACGTTTACAAGGGTTTTAGTGGAACGTCGCTCTGTTCTCAGAAAGGATTCAAAGCATAGTACTCACTGCAAGGTGAGGAGCTTACACACACACACACACACACACACACACACACACATACATACTATTTTGTAGTATTTCTCTCTTTTTTGAGTTTTTATAGTTTATGAAATATTTATTTTAATGTTGTTACTGTTCTTGAAATATTTTATTTCAGTTGTTCATTACTTTTCTTATAGTTTATTTATTTCCTTATTTCCAATCCTCACTGGGCTGTTTTTCCCTGTTGAAGTCCATGGGCTTATAGCATCTTGCTTTTCCAACTAGGGTTGTAGCTTGGCAAATATTGATACACATATATATATACATACATATATATATATATATATATATATATATATATATATATATATATATATATATATATATATATATATACATGTATATATATATATATATATATATATATATATATATATATATATATATATATATATATATATATATATATATATATATATTACAACATTCAGAAAACAAACAATGAATTAATGTTGCTCCGTCCAACTAGGGTTTTAGCTTGGCAAGTAATATATATATATATATATATATATATATATATATATATATATATATATATATATATATATATATATATATATATATATATATATATATATATCAGCCACCCGTTGAGATACTACTGTTCGAGAGTTATTGGGTCCTTTTACTGGCCAGACAGTACTACATTGGATCCCTCTCTCTGGCTACGGCTCATTTCTTCGTTGCCGACACACACGGAATAGTCTGGCCTATTCTTTACTCATTCTTCTCTTTCCCCATACACTTGACAACATTGAAAATACCAAAAAAATTCTTCTTCACTTAAGAGGTTAACTACTGCACTGTAATTGTTCAGTGGCTACTTTCCTTATGGTAAGGGTAGAAGAGACACTTTAGCTATGGTAAGTAGCTTTTCTAGGAGAAGGACACTCCAAAATCAAACCATTGTTCTCTAGTCTTGGGTAGTGCCATAGCCTCTGCACCATGGTCTTCCACTGTCTCTTGGGTTAGAGTTCTCTTGCTTACGGGTGCACTGGGGCATACCATGCCATCTAATTTCTCTTCGTTTTGTGTTGTTAAAGTTTTTATAGTTTAAATAGGAAATATTTATTTTAATGTTGTTACTGTTCTTGAAATATTTTATTTTTCCTTGTTTCCTTTCCTCACTGGCTTATAGCATCCTGATTTTCCAACTAGGGTGTAGCTTATCAAGTAATAATATATATATATATATATATATATATATATATATATATATATATATATATATATATATATATATATATATATATATATATATATATATATATATATATCTAATAAGACATATATTTTAATACATTAAAGTCTGGATTCTCTTAACGACCTCGGGATCAGAGCCCCAGGCGAAGTTAACCAAAGATTATAGTATCTGACCGGCCGGGTTTCGAACCCTGGTCCAGATTTTAATGTATTGAAATATAAGGCTTATTTGAAATATGAAAAACACGTTTAAATGTGTAAAATTTATCATATATATATGTATATATATATATATATATATATATATATATATATATATATATATATATATTATATGTGTGTGTGAGTGTGTGTGTGTGTCTATATATATATCCAACATTAAAAAAAAACATGAATTAATGTCTCTCTCTCTCTCTCTCTCTCTCTCTCTCTCTCTCTCTCTCTCTCTCTCTCTCTCTCTCTCTCTCTCTCGGTACTATTGTATTATCTAAGACTTCTGTTAGGCTACTCGTACATTTGCTGGAGTGGCAGTTTCATGCTCCGACTTCTAAAGCAGATAAAAAAGGGGCCTAGCCGTTTCTCCTACTGATGAGGAAAGGAGGAATGGAGGAGGGGTAGGTTCCTGGTGTTGGCGGGGGAGGGTGGGGGATGTGAAGGGAAGGAAGGTTGCTGGGTGTCGGTGAAATGAACTCGAGTTTAGCCTAGTCGACCCGAACTTACTTCAGCGGTGGGTTTCCGTGTGAGTTGAATACCGTTATCCCACTGTCGGATCTTTGAGCCTCTCTTGTTTCTTCGTTTACTTATTTCTGTTTCGTTGCATATTCGTTATTTATTCGTTGTCTCGATCTCAAGTTTGTGAAAAGAGACAAGCACGTTTTTGCCCCAATGCTTTTCGCACTCCCCAAGAGAGATTAGTTCACCAAACGTTCAGCTGGGCTCATCAAGGCACTAGAAGAGTTTGGGAAGACCCAGGCCCACATGGCTGAGGATTATGAAGCGCGAATTAAATGATGAATGGAAAAGTATTGAATTGAAAGCTCAAGATAGAGACGACAGGTGGAATCTAACTGAGGCCCTTTGAGTCAATAAGCGTGGGAGGAAAGGATGATGATGATGATGAATCATGCATAGAGTTCTTGAGGTCTGTCGTATTTTGTGTTATTTTACTTGCTCATTTGTAGGGGCTGAGAGGTTGGCACCTTCGAAATGTTCATGGGCAACTTATCACCAACACAAACACACACTGGTAATAGAAGTATTGGTTTGTTTAAAATAAAATCCTTCAAGGCGAGGGAGTGTATATCATGGAATTTTATGAAAGGATAAATTGATTGAAATATGTGCAAAAAGGACTTACAATGGCTGGTATAAAAATAACCTGGTAAGCGAAACTTTATGGTAACAAGTAACTTTCGATTAAAGAGTAGGCAGTTTTATTTTGAGAAGGTATTATGAGAGTCAATGTATCCCTGCTATATCGGGATCTGTGTCTAGTAAGCTACTGCCAATACTACCAAACTTTACGACAACTATGTTTGTAGATATATATATATATATATATATATATATATATATATATATATATATATATATATATATATATATATATATATATATATATATAATTACAGTATTTTTTAGATTTTTTTAATGGGGAGCCCTGCCCTTTCAGCAGGAAGGGGTAGCCCCCCCCCCGCCACCAGCAGGAAGGGGGGAGCCCCCAATGCCAGCAAGAAGTGGGGAGCCCCCAATGCCAGCAGGAAGGGGGGAGCCCCACCCTGCCAGCGGGAAGGGGGGAGCCCCGCCATGCCAGCAGGTATGGGGAACCCCACCCTACCAGCGGGAAGTGGGAGCCCCCTTGCCTGCAGGAAGGGGGGAGCCCCCTCCCAGCAGGAAGGGGAGAGCCCCTAATGCCAGCAAGAAGCGGTTAGCACCCAATGCCAGCAGGAAGGGGGGAGCCCCACCCTGCCAGCGGGAAGGGGGGAGCCCCACCATGCCAGCCGGAAGGGGGGAACCCGACCATGCCAGCAGGAATGGGGGAACCCCGCCCTACCAGCGGGAAGGGGAGCCCCCCTGCCAGCAGGAAGGGGAGAGCCCCCCTGCCAGCATGAAGGGGGGAGCCCCACCATGCCAGCGGGAAGGGGGAAACCATGCCCTGCCATCGGGAAGGGCGAGCCCCGCCCTGCCAGTAGGAAGGGGGCCCCCTCCCTGCCAGTGGGAAGGGGGAGCCCCGCCCTGCCAGCAGGAAGGGGGGAGCCCCGCCCTACCAGCGGGAAGGGGGAGCCCCGCCCTGCCGGCAGGAAGGGGGGAGCCCCGCCCTGCCATCGGGAAGGGGGAACTCTGCCCTGCCATCGGGAAGGAGGGAGCCCCGCCCTGCCAGCAGGAAGGGGGGAGCCCCGCCCTGCCATCGGGAAGGGGGAACTCCGCCCTGCCAGCGGGAAGGAGGGAGCCCCGCTCTGCCGGCGGTAAAGGGTGAGCCCCGCCCTGCTGGCAGGAATGGGGTAGGCAGGGCGGGAAGGGTGTAGCCCCACCCTGTCAGCGGGAAGGGGGAGCCCCGCCCTGTCAGCGGGAAGAGGGAAGCCCCGCCCTGCCAGCGGGAAAGGGGGGAGCCCCACCTTGCCAGCAGGAAGGGGGGAGCCCCGCCCTGCCAGCGGGAAGGGGGGAGCCCTGCCCTGCCAGTGGGAAGGGGGTAGCCCCCCCCCCCAGCCAGCGGGAAAGGGGGAGGCCGGCCCAGGCAGCGGGAAGGGGGGAGGCCCTCACAGCCAGCGGGAAGGGGGGAGGCCCACCCTGGCTAGCGGGAAGCGGGCAGCCCCGCTGAGCCAACAATATAGAGTTCCTGTATCTAGCTTATTTTTAAAAAACATGAGGATCTTTTGGAAATCTCTAACAGGCTCCAAAAAGTCTTCAAAGCTCCCCCAACTCCTTGTTTGTCTCCAATTTGTCTTTAGTTATCAATAGTAAAGTTGAATGCTTTCCTGTCAGAGCTCCAAAAGGAGAAATATGGAATACCGGTGCAATACCAAATTGCCTTCAAATTGTCATTCCTCTCAAGCATAAATGTTAGAAAAGCTAAAAAGGTCGTTTTGATTGTTTTATTGACCAACCTAAATTTGCAAGCTTTTATCACTGACTCCCCATGAGGCTATTAAAAAGGAAACAAGATTTGGGTTTTGCAGAAAATGTTTTTGTGAAAGCTAAGAGAATTGTTGAGTGTGACTTTGCAAGAAAACCAAAACACTTTGTCATAAAGGGATCAACGACAAGTGGAATTATGAAGGCAGTCATGAAAAGCAAAACAAGAATTTATTTGAAAGGATTCGGACAGAAAATACAGAAAGAAGAGGGAGACAGGAAGGAGAACGGGAGAGAAGAAATGAAGAATCCGAAAAGGAGAACTAGTTATTATTAGTTGATCATTTTAAGGTAGGTTGGATTTGGAAGGAGAAAGTAAAGTCCCTAATGTTGAATACCCAAAAATAAAGATTGTGCAGAATAAGGCGGAAACTGCTCAGAAGTAGAGAATATTGAAGGACCAGAGAAAGATCTAAAATTCTTCAATCTGAAATCATTTTTTTCTCTCTAAAAAAGGAAGGACTTCTAAGGAGAGGCACTCCGATTGAACGTCTTCCTTATGGAAATCCCTAAAGCTTGCCGCACACTGAGCCCGAACGGAACCGCCCGATCAGAACCGAAACGTCCGATAGAAATCGAAAGCATGCATTCTTACCTGGCTGCGCACATTGGGCCAGAACAGAACGGAACTGACGCGCCAGAACATAACGGAACCGACACAGTATTCTTTGAAAGATATTTTTTCCGAAGCGTCGGTGGCGTCTGACAGGCTACGCATGCGCAGAACGGCTGCAGCGGTTGTTTTGGAGAGGGTTGCCGAGGAATTCGGAGGTTAGAGTGATAGCAACCAATATTTTTCTGATGTCAGAAATTTGACGAATGTGTTTTGATAACAATGATGTAAACATATGATTTAAAACAAAGATTTTAGGAGTGATTAGTATTTATTATTATTGTTTATTATTATTATTATTATTATTATTATTATTATTATTATTATTATTATTATTATTTATTTTGCTGATATCAGAAATTTGACGATTGTACTTTAATAACAATGATGTGAACTTATGATTTAATACAAAGAATTTTGGAGTGATTATTGATTATTATTATCATTATTATTATGATTATTGTTATTATTATTATTATTATTTCTTTTTTTAAAACATAAAAATCTGGCTTATGGATTCGATAAAAGATTGATATACAGAATATCTAATCATTGTAACATCAATTAAATAAAAGCTCAGTTATGATTAAGCAAAACTTCCTTCATTTATATAAAATTTTGCGTCGGTTCCGTTCTGTGGCTTCTGGCTCAGTGAGCGCGCTGGACGTCGTTTCTGCTCTGTTCTGAGGCTTCGGTGTCTTAGGCAGCGGTTCCGTTCCGGCTCAGTGTGCGACAAGCTTAACAGGCTCCAAATCCGAAATAGTCTTCAAAATTCTCCCAACTCGTTGTTCAACTTCAATTTGTCTTCCGTCATCAATAGGAAAGTTGAATGCTTTCCTGTCAGAGCTCCAAAAGATTCTTAGTCTTTCTGTTAGGAGGAATATAGAATACCGGTGCATTCTAAAATCGGATTCAAATTGTCACTCATCTTGAGCAGGAATGTTAGAAAAGGTAAAAAGATTATTTTAATCGTTTTATTATCAACCCAAATTTGCAAGATTTTATCACTGACTTGCCTCTGAGGCCATTAAAAAGGAAAAAAGATTTGGGTGATGTAGAAAATGATTTGGTGAAAGTTAAGAGAATTATTGAGTCTGCGATTTTGGAAGAAAACAAAAATACAAAAAGGAATCAACGACAAGGGGAATCAGGAAGGTAGTTATAAAAAGCTAAACAAGAATCTTCAAGACTAATAATGGATTTATTTGAAAGGATTCGGACAGAAAATACAGGAAGAAGAGGGGGACAGGAAGGAGAACGGGAGAGAAGAAATAGAATCCGGAAAGGAGAACTAGTCATTATTTGTTGATCGCTTTACGATTGTGCGGATTTGAAATGAGAAAGTAAAGTCTATAATGTTAAAGATCCAAAAATAAAGATCGTACAGAATAAGGCGGAAACTGCTCAGAAGTAGAGGATACTGAGGAATCATAGAAAGCAAAAATTCTTCAATCTGAAGTAAATTTTTTTCCCCTTTAAAAGGAATAACTTCTAAGGAGAGACACTCAAATTGGACGTCTTCCTGTTAGCACGCTCTTATAAGAAAAATAATTATCTAGGACCGACGAAGGAACGGGTTTGGGATCAGCGATTTTTGGTTTACGGCGCCCCGGATTTGAACTTCGGGCTCCAGCTTTGGTCGTCATTTTGTGTCGATATCATCATCATCTGTCTGTCGTCAGTGTTCGTGTCATCCAACACAAGTAACAGCTTTTAAAAAATACAAAAAGGATATTTTAATTGCAAAGGGATCAATGGTTCAATTGGGTTCCGTCGTCATGAAACGTCTTCATGATGTTCGTCAAAAGAAATTCGACCAAGAAGCGCAACGGCAAGAGAGGAAGTGGTCAAACGAATACTCTGAGGAAAGAGTTTGTTGCCCTTCATCGGGACCCCTAAAGGATTGATACGCAATTGAGACGCCTGTACCTACCGCGTGTCACACGATCATACATAAATTCTTTTGTATATATCATGCTTGTATCTGCGCTTTCCCCTCGCACTAAAAAGAACCAGAATAAACATGTCTGCGTGTTTCCTCTCTAACATTGTCTGTCTCTCGAACATGTAATTTCCTGTTGCCTTGAGGTTTTGTATATAAAGGAGAGTGTTCTTTAATAAAGTTACTCAGTTGATTGCATCCTGCCTTTAAGTCATAACCTTTCTCTCGGCCATCACATTGGTGACCCCGGAAGTCGACTCGATCCCACCGCCTTCCACCCCCACCCCCCTCGCCCCTCTATCGTTGGTACTATGACGGACTCTACGGAAGTTATTGCTGCGACTCCCCCATTGAAACTTTCGACATTCGTCAGCGAAGAGGCGTTTGCTTGGTTTCAGCGCGCAGAAGTCCAGTTTTGCATCAAAGGCGTGACTCGCTCAACCACCAAGGCAGATTATGTTCTTGCGGCGATACCCGACGACATCTTCCCAGAAATATGCGACTGGCTTTCTGAACAAGGAAACAGCCCAATAGCGTATGACGCTCTCAAAACATACCTTCTGCGGCAGTACTCGCCGTCGCCAGCCGCCCGTATAGCAAAGCTTTTTCAGCTCTCTCAACAACCGTTGGGGGACCAAAGGGCTTCGCTTGCCCTCAGGGAAATGACCAGTATCGCTCGCCTTCAACCTGCCGCAGACGGCTCTCCTCGTGAGGTGAACCTACTTCGTGCCCTTTGGATATGCCATTTACCCGGACCTATACGCGCTGCCATACCTGATGTAGATAGTTTACCCATAAAGGACTTGATGACCAAAGCCGACGCCCTTATGGACAGCCACTTCAAGACCTCCATCAACGCCTCCACCCCTGACGAAGAGGATGCCTATTCAACGTCAACCGAAGCTGACATGAATGCCATAGGACATACACGCCTACCCCGTGACGCAGACTCGTAATTGTCGACACCTCTTCAACCCGCCCCCTCTAACCTTGCTTTCCACATCAGCGCACCCACGGATGATTACGCACACCTCCTCACGTCATACCCGGAAGTTTTCCGTCCAGAACTTCGCCAAACGCCCACGGTTCCTGCCAAGCACGGTATTTATCACCATATCAAGACAACGGGACCCCCAGTCTTCGCAAAATTCAGACGTCTGGCACCAGAACGATTGGCAGCCGCCAAACAGACGAAATGGAGGAAATGGGCCTTTGCCAAAAGGCCTCCAGCCCATGGTCGTCACCCTTACACATCGTTCTGAAGAAAGACGGCTCCCTCCGTCCATGCAGGGATTACAGGCGCCTGAACATGGAAACAGAACCGGAACACTACCCCTTCCCAAACATTGCCGACGTGACCTCCTACCTGCACAAAGCAAAGGTTTTCTCTACGCTCGATCTTCTGAAGGGGTATTATCAGGTGCCTATGAACCCAGAAGACATCCCCAAGACTGCCACCACCACTCCATTTGGTACATATACCTTCAATTACTCCTGTTTTGGCCTTCGTAATGCTGGGGTCACATTTCAACGTCTCATGGATGGCATCTTAGGGGACCTGCCTTTCTGTGTATGTTATGTGGACGACATACTTGTGTTCTCCTCCTCAAAAGAGGAACACCTCCGTCACCTGCGCATCGTGCTTGACCGCCTGCAACAAAATGGCCTTGTAGTTCGGTACGACAAGTGTACCTTTGGCGCCAACGAAGTGTCGTTCTTAGGGCACCGCATCACTCCTGAAGTAGTCCATCCCTTCCATGAGAAGGTAGCAGCCGTTCAGAACTTCCCCGCGCCCTCGACTGTCAAAGCTCTGCAGGAGTTCTTGGCATGATCAACTATTATCACCGTTTTCTGCCAGCCATTGCCGCCACTCTTGCTCCCCTCTACGCCTCCCTCAAGGGCAAGCCAAGGGACCTGAAGTGGGGTCCCCTTCAAGAAGTAGCCTTCTGCAATGCAAAGAAGGCCCTATCAACTGCTGCGGCTCTCACTTTTCCTATCATAAATGCCCCTCTCCTTCTCTCTACCGATGCCAGCGACGTCGCTATTGGTGCAGTACTCGAGCAGGTGGTCAACGGCTCGCCCTGCCCATTGGCCTTCTTCAGCAGAAAACTGTCCAATGCAGAATCGGACTATTCTACTTTCAATCGAGAATTGCTGGTGGTGCACTTGGCTGTCCGTCACTTTCGTCATTTCTTAGAAGGTACGCCCTTCGTCATTCGCACAGACCACATGCCTCTGGTGCACGCCTTTACTCGACAGTCTGATGCTTGGTCCGCCCGGCAACGTTGACATCTCTCCGCCGTGGCCGAATACAATTGCACCCTTCAATAAGTCCCTGGGAAAATGAATCCCGTTGCCGATGCCCTGTCAAGAAACACGTTGGCTGCCGTTCAACTGGGATTGGATTACAACGCCCTGGCTGAAGCCCAACGACAGGATCCAGAATATCAAGCATGTAGGACATCCTGCACGTCCCTCCATTGGGAAGACTTCCCCCTCGACGACTCCAACACCACCCTCCTGTGTGACGTCAGTACTGGCAGACCACGACCTTGGATTCCTGCTCCCATGCGCCGACAGGTGTTTGATTTCATTCACGGCCTTTCACATCCCTCGTGCCGTTCTACTGCACAGCTGCTGAAGGCAAAGTTCATTTGGCACGGCATTTCTAAGGATGCTAAGGATTGAGTCCGCGCCTGTACTTCTTGCCAAACTTCCAAAGTACATCGACACACGGATTCAGGAGTGGGCACCTTTCCTCAACCCAGCGTCGTTTCGTACACATTCATGTCGACGTTGTAGGCCCCCTACCCACATCACAAGGACATCGTTACCTGTTTACCGTCATCGACCGCTCCACCCGTTGGCCTGAAGCCATTCCCGTGGAAACTGCAAAGTCCGCCTCATGTACATCTGCCTTACTCTCTGGATGGATTGCAAGATTTGGTATCCCTGAGCATATTACTTCTGACTGGGGAACCACTTTCACCTCTCAATTGTGGACATCATTAGCGAATCTCCTGGGCATCACCCTACATCAGACAACGGCCTACAACCCCGCTGCCAATGGAATGGTTGAACGTTTTCATCGCACCCTCAAAGCAGCTTTGATGTCCCGCTGCAAGGATTCAAACTGGTTTACTCAGCTTCCCTGGGTCCTCCTGGGACTAAGGACC
>NC_090725.1:50168833-50171333 GCF_036898095.1 Palaemon carinicauda | reverse complement strand
ATGGTGTTTTTTAAATCTCTCTCTCTCGCTCTCTCTCTCTCTCTCTCTCTCTCTCTCTCTCTCTCTCATATGGCAATCCTTGCTTGACGCAGGCAAAGCTCATCCAGAAATGTAATACTTGACGTCATATCCAATGTCTTCAGTTGCATGATCTTAAAATTGTTGTTTTGATTATTGTTATCCTGTTTGGTTTTCCGAAGCTAACTTTCGTCTCAAGTTGTATAAAATCTTAACCCTTTTACCCCCAGGTGTTTTCTTTTTCAAACACATTTTGCAATATATTTTTTTTTTTTTCAAATTGCTCTAACAGCCTTAATTTTTGTCATAGAGAGGTCAGGTTGGTATCATTCTTTTGGAAAATGCTTGAAGTTTCTCATAAAGTTATCAAAAATATGCAAACAATGTAAATAGCCGTTTTTTGCAAGGACGTCTGTTAGATTCCATATCTTGATCATGATATTCATATCTGCCACATTCGTTCCATTAGCTGTATGTGCATGCTGTTTTAAGAAGATTTCCCTCAAACTTTGACCATACTTTATTTATAGATCTTTCTAGATTATACCATCTACTACGAAGTGTTAGGAATGTAGTTAGCGATAACACAGTAATCTAGAAGTTTTATTCTGGATGTGACCGAATTATCAAATGATAATATTAATAAAAAAGAAAGTGAAACGTATGATATGCATCAGAAGTAAAAGTTTAATCATCGAAAAGTAGATATAAACTAATACGATTGAATATCTGCATAATGTATATGGAGTTAGGAAGGATCTCCTCTATATAAAGAACAAGTGTCTGGAGATATATATATATATATATATATATGTATGTATGTATGTATATATATATATATATATATATATCTATATATATATATATATATATTGTTCTTTCCAGTCACACTTAGCCCTCCCCGTCCCTCGGGTAGAGGGGGAAAGAGTAGTCATACCCTGGTGAGAAAGGGTGCTTGGGTGTGTATGTGCAAATCTGTCTAAATGTTTAGCCGTCATTTATGACGGGTCTCGTATACTAGTATGAATAAAACGGAAATTGGTGGATTTTAATGGTAAAATGGGAGGAGAGAGGTTTGTGGAAATGGGTATAGCATGAAACTCACGTGAGGAAACGGAAATAAAGGAAATGCAGATAGTAGTAGTGTCAACAAAAGATATGGTCAGTATGCGCAGGAAATGCCATTATTATTATTACTATTATTATTATTATTATTACTACTACTACTTGTTAAGCTACAACCCTAACTGGAAAAGCAGGATGCTATAAGCCCAGGGGCTCTAACATGGGAAATAGCTCATTGAGGAAAGGAAACAAAGATAAATAAAGTATTTTAAGAAGAGCAACAACATTAGAATTAATATCTCCTATATAAACTATAAAAACTAACAAAACAAGAGGAGGAGAAATAAGATAGAATCGTGTGCCCGAGTGTACCCTCGAGCAAGAGAACTGTAACCCAAGATAGTGAAAGACCATGGTACAGAGGCTATGGCATTACTCAAGATTAGGAAACAATGGTTTGATTTTGGAGTATCCTTCACCTTACCTAGAGGAAAGTGGGCACTAAACAATGACAGTGCAGGAACCCCTGTGGGAAGAAGAACTGTTTGGTAATTTTAGTGTTTTCAGGTGTATGAGGACAGAAGAAAATATGTAAAGAATATGCTAGACTATTCGATGTGTGTGTGTAGGCAAAGGGAAAATGAATCGTAACCAGAGAGAAGGATCCAATGCTCAGGAAATCCAATTGTGCGTGCAAGATAAAGGTTGATACTTTAGTGACTGCAGCTGGTCGACGATGTTTGCATATGTGGTGACATTTCGTCCATTTTAAGGTTTGAGGTTTAATGATAATTGATCATAATTTTTTATCATTTGTTTTGTATTATATTACCATTAAATTTTCCTATAAAAGTTATCTTTTACTTCATGTTGTTTATCCTATCGAAACCATAAGTGTTATAATTAAAATTTAAAAAATTAATACGACTCTATCTGATATATTTTACGATTTATTATTGATTTTCAGAATCTATGCAAATTATTTTCTTTTTCAAAATACGGTTTAGAATTCTAATATAACAAATATTCAAATTTACAACCTTATTTTAAGGTTTAAGGTTTAAAGGCCACTCATGTATGGCACAGACTAGGGACAGTGACATTACCCTGGGTATCAGCACAATGCCCTAGAGATTAACCATATATATGATCAGTACCCAAGCCCTCTCTCCACCCAAGCAAGGATTAAGTAGGGCCAGACACGGGCTGCTCATGACTCAGTAGATAGACCTATAGGCTCCCCAAAACCCCACATCCTTTCCTCACAAAGATGGGGAGATTGCAGCGACCAAAGGAACTAACAAGTTTGAGCGGGACTCAAACCCCAATTTACCCGTCAGGGACGTTACATTGATCATGGCAACATTGACATTAAACTTGCAGCAAATGTTTTTATATATGAAAGTTCTGTTTTAAT
>NC_090725.1:50151333-50163833 GCF_036898095.1 Palaemon carinicauda | reverse complement strand
TGGCTTATTCTTTACACATTCTCCCATTTCCTCATACACCTGTCAACAATAAGATAACCGAATTTTTTTTTCTTCATTCAAGGGGTTAACTTCGGCATTGTAATTGTTCATTGGCTACTCTCCACTTGGTAAGACTCTTTGCTATAAGCAGCTCTTCTAGGAAAAGGGCACTCCAAAATCAAACCATTGTTCTCGAGACTTGTAACCGTTGGTTTTATAGCATCCTGCCTTTCCAATTAGGGTAGCTTAGGTAGTGATAAATTATACATACATACACACACATATATATATATAATATATATATATATATATATATATATATATACACACACACACTTGTGCCCTGTTTAATGTTCGTGCAGCCTACGTCAGTTCCGACTTTACGCTCCCCATCCTCAAATATTGAATGGAAAAATAAAAAGTGCCATTTTACACAATCTTATGTGGGTCGCAACATCGAACCATTATGACTGAAAATGAAAAAAAAAATCAATTCTGTTTATAAAATAAGTAATTACTTACATTATACATACATTCATTGGGGGAAATATTAGTGGTTTTGTATACATAACATAAACAAAAAATATCTTAATCACCCCATAATTATGAAGGAAAACATGCACTGACAACTTTGTTTTGGTTCTCAAAAAGATGTATAGTACAGTATAGATTCTAGCTGTTGACTTTGTTACTTGTAAAGTTGAGCAATTATTTCATTAAAGATTGTTAACAATATAATGCACTTAATGGTAGTTTATGACCAATAAGGAAAAGTGTAAATGGTCTGTTGAAATGTATTATTTATAATGAAAACAACGATTATACGATATAAAGAATAACCGATGCACGCTGCAGAGACACTAACAGCTTTTCGATTATTTCAGGTGGAAGAAGGCCTTAACCATGTTTTCAAGCCTTGCTGTTATTTACAGCATTTATTTTGCATTATTATTATTATTATTATTACTTACTAAGCTACAACCCTAGTTGGAAAAGCAGTATGCTATAAGCCCAGGGGCTCCAACAGGGAAAATAGCTCAGTGCGGAAAGGAAAAAAGGAAAATAAAATATTCTAAGAAGAGTAACAACAATAAATATCTCCTATATAAACTATATAAACTTTAACAAAACAAGAGGAAGAGAAATAAGATAGGAGAGTGTGCTCGAGTTTACCCTCAAGCAAGAGAACTCTAACCCAAGACAGTGAAAGGCCATGGTACAGAGGCTATGGCACTACCCAAGACTAGAGAACAGTGGTTTGATTTTGGAGTGTCCTTCTCCTAGAAGAGCTGCTTACCATAGCTAAAGAGTCTCTTCTACCCTTACCAAGAGGAAAGTGGCACTGAACAATTACAGTGCAGTAACCCCTTGGGTGATGAAGAATTGTTTGGTAATCTGTGTTGTCAGGTGTATGAGGATAGAGGAGAATATGTAAAGAATATGCCAGACTATTCAGTGTGTAAGTAGGCAAAGGGAAAATGAACCGTAACCAGAGAGGAGGATCCAATGTAGTACTGTCTGGCCAGTCAAAAGACCCCATAACTCTCTAGCGGTAGTATCTCAATCCTTTGATATATCAGCGATCTTTGCATATTTTAGTAATGTTTTCAAGGAAAGTTAGAATGAATGATTCTAAGATGTATGTTTACAATGTGAGATAAACTGGACATGATAAATGTTATGAGAAGGGTGAGAAGGTGATAAGCCTTCCTAGGCCAACGATGTTCACCATTATTGATGATAAAGACCACATTGTCCAGTCATCATCATCATCATCTCCTCCTACGTCGATTGATGCAAAGGGCCTCGCTTAGATTTCGCAGGTCGTCTCTATTTTGAGCTTTCAAATCAATACCTCTCCATTCATCATCTCCCACGTCACGCTTCATAGTCCTCAGCCATGTAGGCCTGGGCATTGTCCAATACATGACTGAAAAAGTTCTGTCATTGAAACTTGAAGTGTTAACATGAAGAGAGGCGTAATCTACGATGAAATGGAATGCAAATTATTCTTTTGGATAGAACGACAGAAGTATGGCTAGTCTTGCTAAAAAAAAAAAAAAATCCGGGGGAAAATTACACTCCATTTGTTGTGAGTCACATATGGTTTAATCAGTTCAAAAAGCACTTTAATGTTTATGATATTACAATCCAACATTTTGGATATCTCATAATTCCTTCCCCTGTTGTGCATAACATGGTCTACCTCTGGCTAGTACACAGTGGTAACGCGTTCGACTAGCATTCGCATGGCAGCAGGTCGATCCCAGCCCCGGACTGTGAGTTTGAACTATTTACTTGGGAGGCCATTGCTATGTTGGGGCACCAGAGTGTAGGGTTGGGCTGGCCTGACTGACGTTCTGGTGAGCATCTATTCTGATAATACTGAACCTAAAATCATACACCTTTATCTTTATTTTTGGGTCTTATGATTGTCTTAGTTTAGATATTTGACTCTTTGGGTGTGAGGTTATTTAATAGACTAGTCGTATTTTATTGATACATTAAATGAATTTATAAAATATTCTGTTTGGTAGAATTTGTTCGTATTTGATATGGATTTTTCTTAAAACTTCCATAGTACGATGCATTACGTTTGCATTGTGATACGGCAGATTGATTACCTTGAAATAGATGTAAGCTCTATTGAACTACGTAGTAAGAAGTAGTTATGTCTCCTTTTGTAGGTTTTTATTTTAGATTTATACTTAATTAGTATACATTTGGTGTCCAGTTTTAGTCTTAATTAAAAGTTAAACGTATCAAGATCATGTCTTGCATTCTAAACTTGAGCTTCTACTAAAGATACATATAAAAACTCCTTCGGCACTAAAATTAATTTATTGAAATGTTTTTTCTATTAATTGAGTTTGCCTCCTAAGCTGATTAGTTTCAGTTTACTGACTTTTGCAATAAAAATACATATTCTTTATACTTCCTTTGATATCCTAATTTACATAATATTGATATCAGTTATTAGTAAATTGAAATAAAATCTTAATTCTTTGTTAGATAATTTTCTGACATTTTTTTATACCCGACTTTTAAAGGTAACATAGCAAACAGTGATTAGCTTTCATATCTCTGACAATCATTTTACGTTTAGTTTTCCGTAAATTTTTTACTTTTTTTTTTTTTTTTTACAATTTTTTACAATTTATATTAATGTATATACATCATATTTACATGAATACATTTTTAGATAACATATATTCACTATTGCAGCTTTTACTATTAATCTAAATATGCTTTTAGATTCGAAACATTTTGACTCGTGAATACTTTTTCAATAGAAGTTTGAAATCCTGAACACTGCGAGTTCCTTGTACCGCTGGCCATAGATCCTAGTACCCCGGTGAATCATGTTTATTGTTAGGTATGATAATGCCTAAAGCTTTTGCAACCATACGGCCTTAACCCTTTGTCTGTTATATCTCCGGCCCATCTTTATCTTCTTCTCTATACCCCTTTTTGTTTCTTCTTACAACTGTCGTATTGACTTTCTCTTTTGTACGTTTTCCGTCAGATGCTGTCGAGTTGTTCTTCATTCTTCCTACTTGAAGTTATTGTTTTATGCATTGTTTCTCCTTTCTTTGTCAGCTTGAGAGGTAAAACCTCTACCAAAGCCTTGTCCCCAATCTTTTCCTATCTTTTAATCTTAACTGTTTTGCTTCATTTCATGTCTGTGTATCATATGCTCCCGTCAACTTTCCTCACCATTCTAGTCTCTATTACCCCAATCCTTCTTCTCCCCTTTTCTATATATATCCCTCTCCATCCTTTTCTGTGTTAACTTGAGAGGTTTCACCTCTATCAAACCCTCGTCCCCAATCTTTTCATATCTTTTAGCCGTGACTGTTTTGTTAATTTCATGCCTTTGGTTCATATACCCCAATCAACTTTCTTCACCGTTTTAGTCTCTATTACCCCAAACATTCTTCTCCCTTTTTCATATATATATATATATATATATATATATATATATATATATATATATTTGTATATATATGTATATATATATATATATATATATACAGTATATATATATATATATATATATATATATATATATATATATATATATATATATATATATGCTGTATATGTATATGTATATGTATATGTATATGTATATCCCTCTTCATCCTTTTACCTTTGTTGTAAGCCCTTCGTCCGTCTCCCACACACCTGCACTAAGACTTAACAGAATAATCTGTCTGTAGGTCTTGCGTCCAACCCTGTGATTTTCTCCTCACGTCACCTTCATGTCGTCCCAACAGCTTTGAATTTGATTAAGTTTACTGTCAAATGCTGTATTAAGACTTTACATTGAAATATAAATAATTTTTCAACATATTTATGTCTGAGAATTTGTTTCACTGTAGTGAAATCTTAAAAAGACTCCAACATCACATTTTTTTAATTTACTGCATTGAAACTTTACTACGAAATGTAAATAATTTATCATATTTATATCTAAGAATTTCTTTCATTGTAGTGAAATCTTATCAAAACTCCAACATCACATTTTTTATCAAATAGATCCCTGATTATAACCAGTTAATATTATGCTGCATGTCTGGAAAAATGTCAGAATAGTTTTCCAATAAGAATCCTTAAAAGATTATTATTATTATTATTATTATTATTATTATTATTATTATTATTATTATTATTATTTGCTAACCTACAACCTAGCTGGAAAAGCAGGATGCTATAAGCCCAGGGACTCAAACAGGGCAAATAGCCCAGTGAAGAAAGGAAACATGAATTATTTTAAGAGCAGTGTACCAACCGTGTGTCACACGATCGTACATAATTCATTTTGCGTATATATTATGCTTGTATCTTCGCTCTTCCTTCGCACTAAAAAGAACCAGAATAAACATGTCTGTTTTTCTCCTCTGTAACAGTGTCTGTTTTTAACATGAAATTTCTTGTTGCTTTGAGCTTTTGTATATAAAGGAGAGTGTTATATAGTAAACTCACTCAGTTACTTTCATACTGTCTTTGAGTCACAACCTTCTCTCGGCCCGTCACAGCAGTAACATTAAAATAGATATCTCTTATATAGACTATAAAAAATTTAACAAAACAAGAAGAGAAAAAAAGATAGAATAATGTACCTGAGTGTACCCTCAAGCAAGAGAACTCTAACCCAAGACAGTGGAAGACCATGGTACAGAGGTCATTGAAGCAGTATTCTCTAATGATTTGCGGAATTTTATCGCTTTTTTTTCTTTTTTTTTATTCACTCTTCCCCATTAGTGTTTGCTCATGCAAAATGCCTTAGGGTCGGCACATATGCTTGCGGCTTGCTCAGACGTCAGCGCTTTCAATTAGGAGGACGATCTGCTTTGTATTCGAGTGCCCTCCTCAGGCCCAGAGCCCTGTCGAGAGAGATCAAAATAAATTCTGGGAATTTTACGCGGAATTAACTTTCATTGCACAGTTGCCTCGTGTTTTTTTTTCTTTATTCGTTTGTTTTAAGAGGTTCGGTGTTTTGACGGGATATTCATCATGTTTTGTTTGAGAGAACAAGGTCGCTATTTTCCAGCATGTGCTCTGGATGTTAAAGCACCCTGTAAAATTCGTTCTTATGTGTTTGGTAGGTCTCTGCCTGGTGTCTTTTCCTTATTAATGTATTTTTAAGAGGTTCGGTGTTCTAACAGGATATTTATCATGTTTTGTTGTTTGAGATTACAGTCGCTATTTGCCAGCATGTGCTCTGGATGCTAAAGGGCACAGCAAAATTCAGTTATTTTTCTGATAGGTCTCTGCCACGTGTTATTTTTTTTTATTGGTAATTTATTTCAAGAGGGTCTGTGTTTGAGAGGATTTTTTTTTTTTTTTTTTTTTTTTTTTTTTTTTTTTTTTTTTTTTTTGAGATTAAGAGGCTTTTTTTATTTACCAGCAAGTGGTCTAGATGCTAAGGAACACTGTAAAATCCGTAGTTATCTTTTTTATTGGCCTCTGCCTCATATTTTTACTCTATAAATTTATTTTTAGCTGCTTTGTGTTTGAGATTAATGTGGCTATTAAGAATGCACAGAAACCTGCAGCAGGCATTAGGATTTGGGTGTAAGGACAGGGGCTAACAATGGGGCAAAGAAAATGCACATAGATGAACGGGTTATATTGTATCATATTTAACATCTTATTAACTTTCATTGCACCCTTGTCTCAGGTTTTTTTCTTTATTTACTGATTTTATTTTTAGCGGCTCAGTGTTTGAAAGAAATTTATCATGGTTTCGTGTTAGATATCAAGGTGGCTATTTACCAGTTTTGCTATGATAGCAAAGTAACTTGTAAAATTCGTAGTTATGTTTTTAGAGGCCTTTGCATGATTTCTTTTCTTTATTAATTTATTTTAAGAGGTTCGGTGTTTGAGAGGATATTCATCATGTTTTCTTGTTTGAGATTAATGTGGCTATTCGCCAGCATGTGCTCTGGATGCTAAAGCACCCTGTAAAATTAGTAGTTATGTTTTTTATAGGTCTCTGTGCGCTACTTTGTAGAATTTTACATGCACCCTTGCAATATGTTTTGCAGGAAAAAAAACATTGAGTGAATGAATATCTTTTACCGTTTTCCTTTGTCGTCTCCAACGTTTATGTACTTGTTTGCGGGGAGTAATTCTTTGTGTAGTGATGCTCAGCGTAAAGATTCTTTATTTTTTTTTTCAATTAGGTTTGCAAAAAAGTTTGAATTAATCTCTGCAATTTATTCTCATTTACACATTATCCATTACTAAAGTAATGGATATCCTTGAAACCATTAGCAAGCTCAAATGGAACTGGGCGGGGCACATTGCCAGGGTGACAGACAACCGATGGACATCACAAACAATCTTCTGGACACCCCGAGGATACACAAGAAACCGAGGAAGACAAAAAATCCGCTGGCGAGATGACTAAGACCAACATAAGCTACAGTGGCACAGAATAGCTTGCGATAGAAGTCTGTGGAGGAACCTGGGGAAGGCCTACATCCAACAAAGGACTTTTGAAGGCTGAAATGATGATGATGATGACACATTATTCCAACGTGTTAGGATACCTAAATAACCTTCGTTCATTATCATCATCATGTTCAGCCATTGCTAATCCCGAAACTTCCTTCCCCTCGCGTCTGTTTATGGTCTTTGTATGCCAGTCTATACCAGCAAAATTTCTTAGCGCGTCACTCCATCATCTCTTTCTTCCCCTACTTGTTTGGCAATCTCCAGGAACCCATTCTATTATTCTTAACGTCCCTAATTATCTGTCATTCTCATTATATGTCCTGCCCATGTTCAATTGTTTTTCTTACGTGTTAGAATATCCTCTACTTTAGTTTGCTCTCGTTATGGCATCATTAGGGCTAAGGTATTTCGAAATTATGTATTGATAACTAAAAAGAAAATGGAAAATTACTGTAAGAGGAATATGAACATTCAAGTTTTTAAGAGATAAATAAATGAGACATTTTTGCTTGAAAAATTTAAAACTTAACTTGAAGTTTCATTTTCAGCTTTTTTTTTTTTATGAATTTTGATAAATAAGATCGGGTCCTATCTAATAATTTATTGAAATGTAAAAGAATAGACAATAGATTTAATTGATATGAAATATTTCAATTCCCTTAGGTGCATTGTAGTGAGTGATAAATAACATTCTATTGAAGAATGCCGTTAAGTTTTTACTCTTGACTTCCATCACTCTTTTTTTCTTTTATTTTCTTTAAAAGCCGCTCATGAATGACAAAAGCAAGGGACAGCGATATTACCTAGCAAGCAGGACAATGCCCTAGAGACTGACCATATATACATAAGATCAGCGCCCAAGCACCCTCTCCATCCACAATTCCTGTTTTAGTACATTTTTGTTATTCTTATTGTTTTTGTATCACATTTATATAAATCTTTTCTTGATTCTTATTCAGTCTGCGTCACGTTGTGACTTATTCATCTCCTGGTTTTTAGTTCCTTTTATGTCCAATTTGACTTTGGATGGCGGAAAGTAATGCACAGAGAGAAGGAAGGAGTGCAAGGTGGAAATGAGAAAGGAATTGAAGGAAAAAAGAAAACGGTGAGCTATTGGAAACGTCCCTGCCTGGCGATCGCTAAACTGTGGTTCGAGTCCTTTTCTAGCTTGATAGTTTCTTGTCTGCAACCTCGCCATCCTTGTTAGCTAAGGATATGGGGGTAGGGGGCTGTTGGGGAAGCCTATATGTCTACCTTCTTAGTCATCAGTATCCATTGCCTGGCCCTTCCTGGTCTTAGCTTGGGCGCTGATCATATAGGTAGATATACGGTCAGTCTCTAGAGCTATGACCCGCTAGCTAGGGAATTGTCACTGTCCCTTGCCTCTGCTATTCATGAGTGGTCTTAAACCCTTAAAGACCAGTAAGGAATTAATAGACTGGTGTTCTAAAGGAAATTAGGTTGGAAGTGCTTGGGGAAACAGAAGCAGGATGGGAATTCCATTCGTAGAAGGAAAGAACGGAAAGGAAACTTATCCCTCAATGAGCTGTGGTGGCCTGTCTGGTATAACAAGGTTACCCTAATCGAACAGTTTAATGGTGGAATCACACTAGTTATTTCTTGCTTGGGGTTTTCGCCAACCTCCAGCACATGATAGAGAGCGAAAGTGCTGTAGCGTCACACTACGACTCGCAATTCGAGGAGGAAATAGGAAAAAGGGAGAAAACCGATCAGCTGACACATTTTAGCACCTAGAAATTTTCTGACTGTTGCAGTAATATGTATTATCGGTATATTACGTGAATTGAAGAATTCTACTACCACAGGATAAACAGAACCTATTTTTATTATCTCTTGAAACTTGTTGGACTCAAGATTGTCAAGCTAGAGAACGTTTTATCTGCAGCAGCCATCTTGTTTGTTTACATCTGAAGTCATGCTCGCAGTTTGTGCTCGCTGCTTCCCGTCCAGTTCGGAAGACAATATCTCGAGCGACAAGCTCTCGTATTTTCCATTTTGGGCAGCAACGGCTTGCTGCTGGCGAAAAAATCCTATTGTGATTCCGATTTAATAGGTAGAACTTCAGAAATTCAAACTTGTAGCTAATATTTTTATGTTGAACAGGCTGACATAAGTCTCTCCTCATAGTTTAAATATGACATCAATTTTAACGTTATTACTGATCTTAAGATATTTATATTGATTATTGATTACTTCTCATCTAGTTACTTCCTTTCCTCACTAGGCTATATTTTCTTGTTGGAGTCCTTACGCTTATAGAATCCCGCTTTATCAACGAAGGTTGTAGCTTAGCTAGTATTAATAATAATAATAATAATAATAATAATAATAATAATAATAAGTTAAAAGTAACGAAGAATGTACCGTGCTCCAAAAATAAGTAGGATCGGAAGAAAAGGAGAGAGAGAGAGAGAGAGAGAGAGAGAGAGAGAGAGAGAGAGAGAGAGAGAGAGAGAGAGAGAGAGTTCTCAGCTGCAATAAGACACGAGAAGGAAACGGAAAGGTTGGAGATGACATTTCATGTGATGGATAGGATGTAACGAAAAGGTCAAAAGGTTTAAAAAAAGAGAATTCTATTAATAGTTACAATTTCATTTGAGAATTCTTTTGGTAACTGTAATAAATTCTTTACTCGCGCTGATTTGTTAGATTAGAGTTCTCTTGCTTGAGGGTACACTCGGGCATATTTTATTTCTCTTCCTCTTGTTTTGTTAAAGTTTTTATAGTTTATATAAGAAATATTTATTTTGGTGTTGCTGTTTTTCTTAAAATATTTTATTTTTCCTTGTTTCCTTTCCTCATTGGGCTATTTTCCCTGTTGGAGCCCCTGGGCTTATAGTATCCTGCTTTTCCAACTAGGGTTATAGCTTAGCAAGTGATCATCCTAAAACAGTGTTGTCACTTTATGAGTACAAAGAATTTTTGTTATAAGCCCCCCTGACACTTGCACGCATTTGTGGCACGCACTGGCACGCATTGTGGCGTGAACTGGCGTGAACAATGCGGGAACTGGCATGAACTTGACGTGAACGGTGCGTGGCATGCGTACTGATGCGTGCTATGCGTACCGAGAATTTTGAAATGTTCAAAATTTTTGGCACGCATTGTCACGCCAAAATTGGAGTGAACGATGCGTGAATGATGCGGGAATTGGAGTGAACTGAAGTGAACAGTGCGGGACGATGCGGGAGGATGCGTGCCAGTGCGTGGCAATTAAATTAATGGATTTATCCCTACTTCCTCATAATCATCAAAGAAAAAGATCTGTATAATGACAATATATTCTTTCACCTCTCCCCTTTCCTTATTTAATTGAGAGAGAGAGAGAGAGAGAGAGAGAGAGAGAGAGAGAGAGAGAGAGAGAGAGAGAGAGAGAGAGAGAGAGAATAAGCTTTAATATTTTGATGTATCATAGATTAGGGAACATAAAAACTGATAGCTCTCTCTCTCTCTCTCTCTCTCTCTCTCTCTCTCTCTCTCTCTCTCTTGGTATTATTATCAGAAAGGATTTGAAGTTCACGAAACAGAGCATAAAAGCTGAAAAGAAAGTACAAAACATAATAGGTTACATAGAGAGATAATTCAAATACAGAGATATAAACACTGTAGGCCTACTACAGCTGTAGGCCTATATAGATAACCATTAAATAAATACATTTCAAATTCATCTATTCCGCTCTATTGTAATATATTAAAAACTTTTCCTTTATTCTCCTATACAATCTACAACTTTACCCTTTGAGTATGTCTATCGGCAAAATTACACTAACATAAGCCTAGGCGTGAATCTAAGGAGTTTGCACTTGATTTTCCACTAACTTTTACCCCCTTTTATCCCTCGGGAGAGAGAGAGAGAGAGAGAGAGAGAGAGAGAGAGAGAGAGAGAGAGAGAGAGAGAGAGAGAGAGAATTATTGATTTTATAGCACAAAAACTAATGTATGGAATAGTCATCTTTCAATTAAATTCTAAGATAATGTAAAGTGGGTTCCAAATATCTGATCAGCATACAACTGCTATAAAATATTATTTTTTCAGTAAATGATAAAGCTTAGAAATTATTCAAACCAGATAATTACCTATAATAATAATTAAATAATAAAATATATACTAAATAGAAGTATAATTGTTATAAATATCTATAAAGATAACCCATACATTAATACAGGGGATATTAATCAAAGATTAGCACAATAATACGCTTTTCATAAAAATCATGTAGGAAGCCCCGTCGGGGAGAGAGAGAGAGAATTATTGATTTTATAGCACAAAGACTAGTGAATGGAATAGTCATCTTTCAATAAAATTCTAAGATAATGTAAAGTGGGTTCCAAATATCCGATGAGTATATAACTGCCATAAAATATTATTTTTTCAGTAAATTATAAAGCTTAAAAATTATTCAAACCAGCTGATTACCTATAATAATAATTAAATAATAAAATATATACTAAATAGAAATATAATTGTTACAAATATCTATAAAGATAACCCATACATTAATACAGGGGATATTAATCAAAGATTAGCACAAGAATACGCTTTTGATAAAAATCATGTAGGAAGCCCCGTCTTTATATATGATTTGCGTGAATGATGCGGAAGGATGCAGAAAGATGCGGAAAGATGAGTGAACGTGTCGTGAACAGTGCGGGAACTAGTCGCGCCAATGCGTGCCATGGCGTGAACGTGGCGTGAACTTGACGTGAACTATGCTTGAACGTGTCAGTGAACAGTGCGGGAACCTCCCAGTGCGTGCCAGAAATGCGTGCAAGTGTCAAGGGGGCTATAGAATTATTTGATGCAAAGATAGTTGCTTGCGCGAGATTTGCTTTTCAATTTTTATAGATTTAAAAAGAATTTTAATCAATATCTCCTATTCGACATTTTTAATCTAATCAACCGGTAAAGTATGTATTAAATGTAAGGATAATAATACAATTTATTAAGATGATGAAATAATTATTCTGTCTGTTTAACCAGTAGTAATTTTATTATTATGAATATTTTGAAATTACGTACGAATCTAATTTTCTCTCTTACTTAGTGTATATATCTCTCTGTAGCTAGATGGCATGTCACTGTCATCTTAGTTTCTTGGCCCAGGTTCGATTCCCCGGCTGGCCAGAAACTATTATCATTGAGTTGATTCCCCACTGGGTCTCTGATCCCGAGGTAGAGAGAGTCCAGATATTAGGAAGTTTATGATATATGGCCTATTTGAGTATGAAAAACACGTCTAAATGTGCAAAATTTATCATCATACAGCTGTGTCCATATGTGTTATTTTTCACTGTGCAACCTATGCCCAATTCTCTTATTTGTAATATTTACTTGGAATTTCAAAGATTTTTCATTGCCCTTCATTTGCTTCGTTACTTTCACAATACAATTTTGGAATCTTAATGGATATGATTGCAAACTTAATATAAAAAAGGTCCCCTGGAACAACGTTAATAGAATCTTGTTAGGAAATTTAAAAATATCCATTTGGATTCATTCTTTTTGCCCAATT
>NC_090725.1:50138833-50146333 GCF_036898095.1 Palaemon carinicauda | reverse complement strand
CCAGACTGTACCATCCTGTACGTAGTACATAGTATGTTGGTAATTCGAACAGTATTGCCTGCTTTATAAGGCTCATTTCGTTTATTTCCCTGTAGCTGTGATCAGATTACGAAATGATCTCCCTAATCTGGTAGTTGATTCGTTGGAACTTTGGGAATTCGAACTTGATGCAAATGTTCTTCTGTTGAACAGGTTGACATAAGTGTATTTTCATAGTTTATATATGATTGATCTATTTAAACGTAGTTATCGATTTTGTTATATTCTATATATTTTTAAAATTCTTATTTATATATACAGTAGTTTGTATGTTATTTTTTTCTTCCTTGTTGAGCCCTCGTGCTTCATGCATCCTCCTTTTCTAATAAGGGTTGCGTCTTGGCTAGTAATGAATAATAGTGATAAAGATAATAATAATAGTAATATACTGACATATCTTCCTTATCAAACGGATTTTTTCTGTGCTAGTTCAATTTTCAGCCTAAAAATAGAATGTTTTTATTGTTCAGTATGGTAGGTAGTGCTTCAATCTTCATATGAAGTGATTTAGTTATCTTATGTATATTGATATTTAATATTGGCTTATTTTCATAATACATTGAACGTATTTTTTCTGTAACTAGTCAATGTGTTCACTTTGTTGGTAATGTAGCTACATTGAAAGGTTACTTCGGTGTATTAATTTTTGTCTTGAAAACGGATGTGAATACATTAAGTGCGATTTTATATCCTGCATGAGCTGTGTACGATGCTTCAAGTTTTAGATTTTGGAATTATTTCGCTGCAAAAATCATCTTGCTCCACGTAGGCCTGAGTATAGTTAATCCTTCGTGGGCATGTTGCTTTTGTCCCGGTCTTTATTACCTCCGCTAATAAAATTAGAAGGAGGTTATGTTGTGCCTCTTGGATGTGTGTGTTTTTGTTTGTGAACAGCTTTCTGGCCAGAATTTTAATCGCAGAGTAATGAATATTGCAGGGATTCATTTTTATGTAAGAAGCTAGAAATGATTAAATTTTGGAAGGTCAAGGTCAAAGGTCAAGGCAAGGGGCGAGTAAAAGGTCGAGAAATAAGCTGCCGCGACGGAGGTTATTTTTTTTTTTTTTTTTTGTCCCGTACTGTCTTTAATATTTACCATTGCTACATCTGTCAGGTCACACAGGTCACATTTGGTTTCATATTTTTTTTCTATAAATAATTATGTGCTTTGGTGATGGCCAACCTCTTTAATTAATGCATCTGAGTTGAATACTAATTTTATCTTTAATTAAAGCTGGGATAAACTCTCTCTCTCTCTCTCTCTCTCTCTCTCTCTCTCTCTCTCTCTCTCTCTCTCTCTCTCTCTCTCTCTCTCTCTCAAAACAAGGGAGGTTTATTCATGTTGAGAATGTTGTGAGGTTCTTTTAAAATTCCAGGCTCATTGTTGAGAATGTATTTTAGAATGCCCTAGCATCTAGCTTCGGTCTTTTTTACCATCTCTATTTTTTCTTTTTAATTCTATTCCCCTTAAGCATTCCTAATTCTGTTGATTCCGCAGTGGCCATTAGGTACGAAATCTTTGAAGATTTTGGGTTGTATTTTTTCTTCTAAATACTTAAATATTCACTGTCTATATTTTTAAGTATTTTAATTACGTTCTTGGTATTCCCTAATACCTTTTGAGCGCCAAGTTGTGGAATGATCCTCCTAATCGGGTCGTTGAATCGGTAGAACTTCAAAACTTCAAACTTGCAGCAAATGTTTTTATGTTGAAGGCTGACATAAATCTTTTTATAGTTTATTTATGAAAGATCTGATTTAATTTTGTTACTGTTTTTAAAATATTTTTTTAAAGTGTTCATTAGTTATCATATAGTTTATTTATTTCCTTATTTCCTTTCCTCACTGAGCTATTATTTATTGTTGGAGCTCTTGGGCTTTTAGCGTCCTGCTTTTACAACTAGGATTGTAGCTTAGCTAATAATAATAATAATAATAATAATAATAATAATAATAATAATAATAATAATAATAATAATAATAATAATAATAATAATTCACTGTTCCAGATTACTCAGAAACTAGAAATCCTCTCTCTTTTTTCACTAATAAATTTTGTGTTCTTAAGCTGAATGCCTTATTCTATAGTTCACTGTGCATGTTTTGGACTGCTCCAAAATCTAGAATACCTCATTGTTTTTGGTACCCACTTCTTATGGAATTCTTCAAATGGGTCATTCACAATACTAAAGTGCCTCCAGATCTGAAAGTTTAATTTTTATATTGCTTCAGTGTCTTCTAAAAGATTTAATTTCACATTAAAAATGGTACTTGAATATACATAGACTCCAGAATTTTATAAAACCGATTCATGAATCGCTGAGATATGTGTTTGAAAGTTATCAATTTTCAAACTCGTTTCTCTTGAATCAAGTTCTTACCATACTGCTTGATGTGGACCATGAACATCAGATAGTTAATTCTGTTGCCTTTATTCTTTAGTTGGTATCCAGCATCCATCTTCTGCAGTACTTTTGTCATCGGAATTATGGTTAATCGAGCCCTGAAGAACCTTAGTATTGCGAAAGCTTCAGCCTGTATTTGAACTTTATATTTAGGAACCATTTCTTCACCTTGATACCCGAACTGGTAAACATTTGAATTTCATTCGAACTTAATCATTATTCTTCCCTGACGCTTTAGCTCCAATCGTTGCCAGAGTTCATTAATGCTTGTGTTCAGAGAATCAAATGAACTGTCATCACGTGAGAGGTGGGTGCATGAGCACCTAAAGGGGTCTGTTCCGTTGACTCACCGACTGTGTTTGTGTGCTTGTGAGCTTGTTTGTGGTTATGTTATGTGTATGTATGTTTTATCGAATGCTATAGCATGTTTTTATGTTTTTCTCCTTCTCCGTTTAGTATAGTTTGTGTATGTGTGTGTGTTTTATCGAATGTTGTAACATGTCTTTTCTGTTTCTTTTTGCGTTAAGTATAATTTGTGTGTGTTTGTGTGTGTATCTATGTTCGAGTCCCGCACGGACTCGTTAGTGCTATTAGTGTCTGCAACCTTACCATCCTTGTGAGCTAAGGTTGGGGGGTTTGGGAGAGCCTATAGGTCTATCTGATGAGTCATCAGCAGCCACTGCCTGGCCCTCCCTGGTCCTAGCTTGGGTTGAGAGGAGTCTTGGGCGCTGATAATATATGGTCAGTCGTTAGGGCATTGTCCTGATTGCTGGGGCAATGTCACTGTCCCTTGCCTCTGCTATTCATGAACGACCTTTAAACCTTTAAAGGTGGTTGAAAGAATAGTTTGGAATGTTAAATATTAGTAAGAGCGATGTAAGGTGTGGTGTAACTCCAATTTTATTTATATAAAGATAAATCTTACTGTTATGGTCTTATATCTGTTTTATCGAATGCTGTGACATGTCTTTCCTGTTTTTCTCTTTCTCCTTTAAGTACGATTTTCCTCTTTTTCAATGTCATGGTTTGTAGCCTTATTGGTAACGTCTCTGCCTGGTGCTTGCCACAGGGGGGTTCGAGTCCCGCTCAAACTCTTTAGTTCCTTTAGTGTCTGCAACCTTACTATCCTTGGGGGAGTCTATAGGTCTATCTGCTGAGTCATCAGCAGCCACTGCCTGGCCCGCCCTGGTCCTAGCTTGCTTGGAGAGAGAGCTTGGGCGCTGATTATATCATATATTGTCAGTCTCTAGGGAATTGTCCTGCTTGCTAGGGCAATGTCATTGTCCCTTCCATCGTAAATCCATTATGCATCCAAGTAATAATGGAACTTCAAAAGCTCAAACTTGCAGCGAATGTTTTTATGTTGAACGAGTTGGCACAAGTCTTTTGATGATTTATATATGAAAGATTTATTTAAATGTTGTTACTGCTCTTAAAATCTTTTATTTTTAATTATCCATTACTTCTCTTATAGTTTATTTATTTCCTTGTTTCCTTTATTCACTGGGCTATTTTTCCCTTTTGGAGCCCTTGAACTTATGGCATCCTGCTTTTCCTACTATGGTTGGAGCTTAGATAATAATGATAATAATAATAATAATAATAATAATAATAATAATAATAATAATAATAATAATAATAATAATAATAATAACAGCTAAAAGATGATAGATGTTTGCTCTGAACATACTTTTGATATTTCATCATTATTACTGCACAACAGTTTACTTGCGATTAATATTGCTTGCATAGCATAAAATATCGTTTCATATCAATAATATTTAGTGAATATCTATGACTAAAGCAGGATTTTTCTTCAGGTATTATGATTGTTATTGAATGTAATTTAAAAGTAGTATATGGCACAGTTATTTTCAGTTAATATTAAAGTGATGTTAACTCTTAGTCGCGAACTACTAATATTTTAAGAACAGTAACAATATTAAACATCTTTCGTAAAAAAAAAAAAAAAAAAAAAAAAAAAAAAAAAATAAAATAAAAAATAATAATAATAATAATAATAATAATAATGAAGAAGAAGAACAAGATAGAACAACGTGCCCTAGTGTATCCCCAAGCAAAAGAACTCTAATCCAAGACAGTGGAAGGCCATGGTACAGAGGCTATGGCACTACCCAAGACCAGGGAATAATATCACTTGTATATTTTAAAATTCAGTTGCATATTGATAATATTTAGTGTTTATCTGATTGAAACACGATTTTTCAACAACAATTATTATTGTTATTAAATGTAATTTTAGTTCCCGTTCGTGTTATGAATATACAGTAGTTTTAATATTATATTGCTGGTATTTTTTTATTTACTTTCATAATAATGTGTAATATTTATCTGGTCAAAACACGATTTGTAAACAATTATTATTGTTATTTAATGTAATTTTATTCCCGTTAGTATTATGAATATACAGTAGTATACCAGTACTGCTGGCAATTTTTTAAATTTAGTTTCATAATAATGTTTAGTTTTTATCTGATTAAAACATGATTTATCAGTAACAATTATTATTGTTATTAAATGTAATTGTATATCTCGTTAGTTTTAACGTATTGTAAAATACCACACTATGTGTATGTGTGTGTGAAGTGAATGTAAAGGAAATTAATACTCAGCAGACTGCAGTCAGTTGAGTGTTGACTCACCACTCGTCTGTTAAGCAGAACGTCATGTAGGAAGCCTTTGCTTTTTCTCAGTAAATAAGAGGAATTCATTAGCTGATATTGCTCTCCCCCCTCTCTCTCTCTCTCTCTCTCTCTCTCTCTCTCTCTCTGTAGGGGTATGGATGAGGGTAAAAGGGGAAGCATTTGGGGTCCCGTTCCATATATGTTTTTTTTTTTTTTTTTTTTTTTTTTTTTATTTACTGATAGGAAAGATGGGTGAAAGAAGAAAGAGGGCAGTTAGCTAACTAACCATGGTAGGAATATTTTAGAAAGTTAAGTACTAGTTAGAGTAGTGCAAAATTACGTATAACGACAATTTTATTTATGTAAAGGTACATTTTTCTTAGTATTAAGTATTTATATATATATATATATATATATATATATATATTATTTTACATTATATTAACATAGTAAACTCTTCTAATTTACATTTCCCACAAGAATATTTCTTATTGCTTTCACCAAAATCGAAGATTTTGCAAAGGGTATGTATTAACCCTTGTCTGTTTGTAAGCAACCTGATTCATAAACTACTGTACCGAGTTTGACCAAAATTGATAATCATGTTGGGTATGACCCAAGGATGAATCTGTAAAATTTTGGATAAAGACATCAAAGTATAAGTACCCAAAGTACTTCGAAAATAATTGCAATGTTAATTATTTGTTTCTGAACATTACGCAAAAATTAGCCAACCAATTTCAACAAAACTTGGTGGACCCGTAAGGTATGCCCTAAGGACAAGTCCATAAGATTTTGAAGACTATACATTGAAGTATAAGTATGCAGTGGTGTTAAGAGCAAAATAAGACTGCTTGGCGTGGCGGAGGCATGCTCTCTATTGGGTGTCCCTCTAGTTAGTATAATGGTTGAAGTCTGTTTCCTTTGTGTTAAGGAAGGGATTTATGCAAACTTCTTGATTAAGAATAGCTTTTAGGAACGTTGTTGTTGTGAATGTATTATTATTATTATTATTATTATTATTATTATTATTATTATTGTATTATTATTATTATTATTATTATTATTATTATTATTATTATTATTATTATTATTATTATTATTATTATTGTATTATTATTATTGTATTATTATTATTATTATTATTATTATTATTATTATTATTATTATTATTATTATTACTTGCTAAGCTACAACGCTAGTTGGAAAAGCAGGATGCTGTAACAGGGAAAAATAGCCCAATGAGGACAGGAAATAAGGATATAAATAAACGATATAAGAAGTAATGAAAATTAAAATAAAATATTTTAAAAACATTAATATTAAAACATATATTTGATTTATAAACTCTAAAAGGACTTACGCGAGTCTTTTCAACATAAAAACATTTGCTGCGAGTTTGAACTTTGGAATTTCTGTTGATTCAACTACCCGATGAAGAAGATCATTGCACAACTTGGTCACAGCTGGAATAAAACTTCTAAAGTAGGCTATTGTGTAGTATTGAACCTCATGATGGAGAAGGCCTAACTAATAAGTTTAATAGGTATTGATTTTTTTCTTCTTCAGATATGATGTTTGCTCCTTTCCTTAAAAGCTTGTGGGTAATGATAATGATCAACTGTACAGAATGTTCGCTGCCTTACATATCCGACTAAGCTTTTTATTGTGACAACAGTATTTATGAACAAGTTTTGTACGCGTGTGAGCACATGTGTGCTCGTGCGTGCGTTTGTGTGTGTGACAAAGATAGTATCATTTGAATATCTTGAATGCGTTTGAGTGTCCCTGAAGATCTTATGAATAATCTTGAATGCGTTCATCACTGTGCTATGAGGATTACTTCGTCAATATCCTCCCGTTCGGAAGGTGTATAATAATGTTTTTTAACAAAGACGCGGACGCCTACTCTCTCTCTCTCTCTCTCTCTCTCTCTCTCTCTCTCTCTCGTAACCGTAACGGTCTTCTAACAACTCTGTGCCTGATCCTTTGGTACAGAGGCTCACTGTACACAATTTTTAGGAACACTTTTTTTTTTATTAAGAAATATATTCATGATTTTTATAATTTATGATATATGCATCATAATATACTGTACATACATGAATAAATTTTGTAACCTAATCATTCGTTCATTCTTGTCTGGCCCTAGCTGAGAGCATTAGACCTATAAGTTTACAACTTATGTCTAAAGAATAGACCTTGATCAAAATTACGCCATAAGGAGAGACAAGTTATCTTGTAAGGAATAAGTATGGATCTACGTACCTTCGTTCTTAGACCTCAGTTATTCGTTGATGAGCCAATCGAACGTATTATGCCATCTTACATAACTAGGAGGGCGGGATGTAAACAAAGAAAGTGCGGTTTTCCCAAGGCGGGGTCCTTGAGTTAGACGGGTAGACGACGACTC
>NC_090725.1:50131333-50133833 GCF_036898095.1 Palaemon carinicauda | reverse complement strand
AGATTTTGGCTGTGATCTGGATCACCATCCGGATCCAGTGTTATTATACAGTAGATTCCTTCAAGGTCAGTACATGAAAGAGGGAGAGCTTGGTCTGTAGACTTGAACAAAATGTTGACAGACTTCATAGGCGGAGGTCTGAAATCTGTGATTGCTCTTTCTGCTTTTTCGTATCTAAAGCCAGAAGTACTAGTATTTATATTTATGTATTTAGGATACATGTAAATATATTTATATACAGTATGTGTTCATAACTATCACTGTTCTTGATTCTCGACAGCTTCCGTATCTAGTAAGATTGGACTGATGAACACAGAGATTTCGAAGTTTGTTTGATTCTTGAACATGTAATGGTAAAACCTCAGTAATTCAAGTCTTTCAGTACTAAAGGATGGACAAGATTAGTTTACAAAACAAATATTATTGCTCTCTCTCTCTCTCTCTCTCTCTCTCTCTCTCTCTCTCTCTCCTGTACTGATAATACAATTGGGCATGAGCAAGAGAATAAAAAAGAGAGACTGACAAGCGTATCTTACAACGTTTCATCCTATTAACTTTTCAGTTGTAAAATTGTCTTGGAAAAGAAAAAAACTGGATGTACGTAAGTCATTCTTCTGCCTTGTGTTGTAACTTGTTGCATAAGTAGCTCATATAACTTGGCGTGGAAGAGGTTGAAACACAATATCTCTGCCTAGGTAGGAGTGTGTGTGGTTGGATATCTGAGATATTGGAGAAGTAGTGGAGGGAGGAGAAGTGCAGAAGAGAAGATACAAAGGGGAAAAGACTGTGAAGGTAGATATGGACATCTGTTGTCAAATCATGGGTACTGGAGAATGAGGAAGATAAGGAAATGACAAGGATTAAAGGATGAAAATATGGATAGAAAAATGATAAAGGGGAAATGACAAGGACTAAAGGACGAAAAGATTGATAGAAAACATAATAAAAGGGAAATGACAAGGACTAAATGATGAAAAGAATAATAGAAAACATAATAAAAGGGGAAAAAATTATGATAATTATGAAAGAAAGTAAATAATAAGACTATTAAAAGATACATCAGCAAGCAAGGTTTCAAAAGATAGAATAAAAGTGTAGATTGGAATCAAAAGAAACAGTTATAGGTTAGTTCACCTAGAAAAAGACTAGGAAGCCCAAGGACAGAAGGCAAAAGATGGATAGAAAATATAATGAAAGGGAAAAAATAGATGATAGGTATTAAAGAAAAGAAAATATAAGAGTAAGATACTCCAACAAGCAAGATTTCAAACGATAGAATAGCAGGGTAGATTGGAATTAAAAGAAAAGCTATAGGTCAGTTCAGTTAACAAAAGACTAGAGATATATATAGAATGGACATGGGGAAAACTGATTGAAAAATATCATTAAATACACCCCCCTAAAAAGAACATAGTCATGAAAGATCTGTTTCAATGTTTTTGATGTTCTCAAGTTATGTTATTTTAATTGTTTATTACTTCTCTTGTAGTTCATTTATTTCATTATATACTTTCCTCGCTGGGCTATTTTTTTCCTTTTGGAGCCCTTGGGCCAGTAGAATTCTGCTGTTCCAACTAGGATTGTAGCTTAGATAATAATGACAACAACAACAACAACAACAACTACAATAATAATAATAATAATAATAATAATAATAATAATAATAATAACGTGATTAATATAAATACCTGACGATAGAAATAGAAGGGATTGCATGAAGGCTTACAGTATGTCAGGATTACGAATAGAACAAGCAGTATTAGCATCAAGTGCAAGCAACAACTAAAACAACAACAATAACAACATTTCTGTTGCAAAACAATACAACACGGTCATAATGCATCCTTTGTTGTCTAGGGTCTTTCATCTCGCAGAGAAGAAGAAGAAGAAGAAGAAGAAGAAACAATGTGTCGTCTTAAGAGTATTACTGAGATATCTGCTTGCTGCTAAGGTCTTTGCTTTAAGTTTTTTATTATTATTTTTTTTTTCTTACTACTTCATCATTTGTCTGACTTTATTTGTCTTCTTAATTTTATGATTTGTTAAGTGGTTCTTCATTTAAATTCCGTAATTAGCATTTTTGTGTTGTTTTATTATTATTGTGTTCCTGATTATTTTCAATTCATTTTGCAATTTGGTTGATAATGAGTTATTTGGTCACAGAGAGAGAGAGAGAGAGAGAGAGAGAGAGAGAGAGAGAGAGAGAGAGAGAGAGAGAGAGAGAGAGAGAGAGAGAGAACATGTATCTAAGAGTATCACTGAATTATCTGCTTACTGCTGATGTGTTCTTGTAATTGTTTTTTCTTTTCTTTATTTTGCTCCTTGATTAATTGTCTGGCTGTCTGTCTGTCTTCTTAGTTCTGTCGTTTGTTAAGTGGTTCATCATTTACATTCCGTACTTAGCATTTTTATGTCATTAATGTTGTTTTCTTAAAATTCTTTTATTAATTATTTTAATTTTATTTTGAAATTTGGATGATAATGAGAGAGAGAGAGAGAG
>NC_090725.1:50121333-50126333 GCF_036898095.1 Palaemon carinicauda | reverse complement strand
TGCATCGAATATTTTTATGATGAGTAAGCTAACATGAGTATATTTTCATAGTTTATATTTGATAGATCTATTTTAACGTTGTTACTGATCTCAAGATATTTTAAATTCTGTATTCATTACTTTTCATATAGTTTATTTATTTACTTATTTCCTTCCCTGGCTTGGCTATTTTCCTTGTTGGAGCCTCTGTGCTTACAGCATCCTTCTTTGCCCAATATGGTTGTAGCTTTACTAGTAGTAGTAGTAGTAGTAGTAGTAGTAGTAGTAGTAGTAGTAGTAGTAGTAGTAGTAGTAGTAATACCCACTTCTAAAGCCTGCCTGCTCGTTTATACTGATTAAAGGTAATGAAAAATGTTGAGAAGATACAACTTTTGAAAATGTTTGCTAGGCGAGAAAGCCAAGAGAAAGCATTCATGATTGTAAATGGCAATCAGAAAGGTGAAATTATGAAATAATAATAATATAGTATAAACATTCACCAAGGTTTATATGTATTTTTTTTTTATTCTGTGTACCAGAATTTTTTTTTTCAAGTTTGCTCTTTCTGAAGTTTAGGACATTTTGTTTACTGGGAATTTATTCTTCCACAATAAAATAGGGTTGTGGTGGCTGGTGTGGTAACGTCCCTAACTGATGAACGCCAGATTCGGGTTCGAGTCCTGCCCAAACTCGTTTGTTACTTTGGTTGCTTCAACATCACCATCCTTGTGAGCTAAGAATGGGGGGTTTGGGGGAGTCTATAGGTCCATCTGCCGAGTCATCAGCAGCCATTGCCTGGCGCTTCTTGGTCCTAGCTTGGGTGGATAGGGGCTTGGACGCTTATCATATGTATATATGTTCAGTCTCTAGGGCACTGTCCTGTTCGATAGGTCAGTGTCTCAGTCATTCATGAGCGACTTTTAAACCTTTAAAAGAATCTTCTGTGAACGTGACTTGATGCTGCACCTTCTGACCTACTTGATGACATGAGGATGCCTTATGGATACAGTAACCCATATGCCTATGGAACTTGTCCTAATACTATTAATACTTTCTCAGAACAGAATTTAAATTACTGAATTAAATTTAAATGTATAATTAGTAGACGTAATTTTCAGCGGCGAATACCGATTACCTTCATAAGTACTCAAAATAGATTTCATTGGTAAAGTAATCTTCTTAAAGGAATGTTACATCGTCTCATTTGGTTAAGTATGAAATATTTGATTAGCATTAGAAGTGTTTTTTATCAGGTATATGAAGTCAGAGTGTGAAGATTCACAGGTGTCCAAGAAAGCGTTAAAAGTATTTAATTGAAGCATGATAAGAGCGGGGAAATTTGAAATCAAACTTGAAATTAAAGTATTGGAATGAAAGAAGCAGCATATGTCTTTCCCGTTTGGTGGTAATAATTTTTTGGGGGGGCTGTTTTTCTTTTATTAAGAAATATTCATTTAAAATTCATTGAATATACTCGATAATATATTTACATTATTAATTTTATAATTAACAATATTCACAATTTCTCCTTTTGATATTCATCTAAATATGTTTAGACTGACCATATACATACGATCAGCTCCCAAGCTCCATCCAAGCTAGGACCATGGAGGACCAGGCAATGACTACTGATGACCTTAACGGGTAGACCTATAGGCTCCTTCATCCTTAGCTCACAAGGTTGGTGGGGTTGCAGACACTACAAAAATCTATCGAGCTTAAGCTGAACTCGAACTCCAGTCCGGCAAATCGCCAGGCATTAATGCTTTCAATAGTCCAACACACTATGTTGGGGATGGGAGGGGGTTGTCTGAGCAAGAAAGGTTGGGAATATCTTCGGGTTTTATGTGTTTATGTTGTACAAATAATATGAGGTATGAAAGGACTTATTACATGTGTGCATGTGAAAAACGAATCCTAAAGATGCATTTGTCACAGGACCTCGATGAACTGTTGTTCTATTTTGCATAGATTCTGCGAGTGAATGATGAACTTCTGCGTGCAAATTGCTGTATTGCAGGTTTCCAGACACCAAGCATAAACATTAGGAGAGACCGCTGTGCGAATTCATAGTCATGTCTTTGATATCTAGATTTATGAGATGATCCATTTAAGGCTCTCTCTCTCTCTCTCTCTCTCTCTCTCTCTCTCTCTCTCTCTCTCTCTCTCTCTCTCTCTCTCTCTCAAACTGGTATTAAAAAGATACAACCCACTCAAAGTAGTAGTAAATTCTTTACATACAAAATAGCAAATACAAGGAACAGACTTCCTGCTGATGTAGTTAATAGTAACATGGTAAACGAATTCAAGAATAAAGTAGACAAGATCATAAAAACATTTTCAACGTCTAAACTAATTCGCTCTACTCAAGAGCAATGGGAGTCAGCGGATGGAGTAAAAAGTCGTTGAGACATCCAAAATCATTTTCTCTCTGCTACCATGATTAGTAACTGTTTCGTGATAATATTTTCACTTAATTCTTACAGTCAAATTGTTTCGATTGCCTGCATACACTTGTGTTACTGATGTGGACTATTCCTTCACATTAGTTCAGTAGTTAGCGCTGGAGCCTTATGCAAAAATACACTTTTGGATGAAAGCTGAAAATTTGAACAAGTGTAGAGATATGTGACATGAACAACATATCAAAAGTCTCATGGCCTCCCATGTTTGCGTTAGTTGCCAAATTGGGATTCTATTCGGATTTAAATATATTATAAAATAGTTTTATTATAAAAAGCATCGCCTTGTAAAAGTTGTTCTGAACTTATGCCTTTACGAATATGAGAATTTTTTTTTTTCAACAAATTTAAGAATAGAATAGTTAAACTACTCCTACAGTTTTATTTTTAAAATAAATTCCGTAGATCTGGTGGTTTGTATGACCAAATGATTAGAAAGAAAAGTTACAGAAACATCGTCTTCTTTTCATATATATATATATATATATATATATATATATATATATATATATATATATATATATATATATATATAATATGTATATGTATTTATATATACAGTATATATATATATATATATATATATATATATATATATATATATATATATATACACACACACATATATATATATATATATATATATATATACACATATATATATATATACACACATACACACAATTGTTTTTATGTAACTAGAATAATAAAGTTGTTATCACTGTAAATGAACAGAAAAATCAACATGGGAAAGGGTCTGATAAACCAATCAAGCAACTGTTGATTTTCTAATGATAGTATTACTTTACTAGCATTCCACTCAATTACTGTTCAGTAACGTGTGGTAAATTCACATTTCATCTCTCACCTTCATACACCTCTGTCTGCTAAGTTCATAATTCAGCCCTCACACTAATGTATTTCAATATATTATTATTATTATTATTATTATTATTATTATTATTATTATTATTATTATTATTATTATTATTATTATTTGCAAAGCTACAACCCCAGTTGGGAAAGCAGGATGCTAAAAACCCAAGGATCCCAACAGGGAAAATAGCTCAGCGAGGAAAGGAAAGAGGGAAACAAACTAAAAGAGAAGTATACGAACTATAACATCATTAAAATAAAATTTTCATATATAAACTATAGAAATTTCAAAATAACAATAGGAAGTAAAACAAGACAGAATAGTGTGCCCAAGTGTACCCCCATTTAAGTTTAGTTAACAGAGGGTACATCTTATCAGAATCTACGCTTTTTAATTAAACCTGAGAAAGAAACGGTTTTTTTTCTATATTTTTCATCTATATTAGATTCTAGTGGTAATATGTGTTGGTAATTAGTGTGAAGAAATAGTGTTGTTTTGTGCAAGGTGGCTGTTTGGTACTAACAGAGAGGCGAGATGGATGCAAGTTAAGTTTATTCAACAAATAACGATCCTATATACAAAATTTTGAGAGCAACAATGTCAAACAATCAAACATGCGACGAATAGCTTAAACTCTCAAGTTTTATATTAATGTCATTTGAACAATCAAGTTTTATATAATTGTCTTTTAAACTAACAAGTTATATATCAATATCTGTCGAATTATCAATGTTTACATAATTATGTTTTAAACTATCAAGTTACATATCAATATCTTTTAAATTATCAAGTTTTATATCAGTCTTTTAAACTACCAATTATTTATATTAATGTCTTTGAAAATATCAAGTATTATATCAATGTCTTTTAAACAATCAAGTTATATATCAATATACTTTAAACTTTATATCAATGTCTTTTAAACTATCAAGTTTTATACCAATGTCTTTTAAACTATCAAGTTTTATACCAATGTCTTTTAAACTATCAAGTTATATATCAATATCTTTTAAACTATCAAATATTTATATCAGTTTTAAACTACCACGTTTTATATCAATGTATTTTAAACTACCAAGTTTTATATCAATGTCTTTTAAACTATCACGTTTTATACTAATGCCTTTTAAACTATCAAGTTTTATATTAATGTCTTTTAAACTCTCGGAAGAGAGCGAGAGATAAGAAAAGCAATAACATTACATTGTGTGTGTATAAAACACGTGTAGAGGAAAATCTAGATCAGTGGTTCGTAACCTTGTTGGAGGTACTGAGCCTCACAAGTGTCATATGTACACTCATCGAACCCTTCATAGTTGGAATATATATATATTATATATATATATATATATATATATATATATATATATATATATATATATATATATATATATATATATATATATATATATATATATATATATACGTAATAGCTAAATGAAATAAAGAGGAAAAGAAAAATAAAGTTACACCTAAATATATACGCATATATTTCAAATTCATAACAGCTACATATTGCATCAGTGCACAATATGAACCATGTATCATTTGTACACATAATCACAGTGGTTATAAAAACAAACTCAACAAAATATGAACTTCACACAAAAACAAAAACATAATGAACACTTATTGCAAATCAATGTAACTTTTGCTGTTGCCTTTCAGAGACAGTTTCAGAA
>NC_090725.1:50113833-50116333 GCF_036898095.1 Palaemon carinicauda | reverse complement strand
CTTTGTTCTGCAGTGGAGTAATGGCGGCTGATGATGATGATGATGATATATATATATATATATATATATATATATATATATATATATATATATATATATATATGTATGTATATATATATATCCTGTCACGTTCAGGGAGAGAGGAAGTAATCATACTCTGGTGTGCCCGAGAATACAATCTCTTACAAATTGCCGAACCAGCGGGTTGTAGTAGGGAAAGGGTGAGGGAGTTGGAAGAATTGAACTTGAGCGTGTGCGTGTAATCGTACGTGTATGAGCATATCTCTCTAAATATTTAAACATAATTTTTGACGGCTCGGATACACTAATTGAAGTTAACCTGTAAATTGTGATTTCTTTCAAGGCTTTAAGTCTTTTTCATTACTTCTTTCATGCTTTAAAGATTTAAAGATTTAAAGGCCACTCATGAATGGCAGAGGCAAGGGATAGTGACATTGCCCAATCAAGCAGGGCAATGCCCCAGAGACTGACCATATACACATATGATCAGCGTCTAAGCTCCTTCTCCACCCAAGCTAAGACCAAGGAAGACCAGGCAATGGCTGCTGATGACTCAGCAGATAGACCTATAGGCTTCCCCAAACACCCCATCCTAAGCTCACAAGGATGGTGTGGTTGCAGCGATCAGAGGAACTAACGAGTTTGAGCGGGACTCACACTCCAGTCTGGCGTTCACCAGTCAGGGAAGTTACCGCATTGGCCGCCACAACCCTAAATATATTTGTTCCTCTCTCTTATTACCATCAAACTTGATCTACCTGGGAAAGGAATAATCCCATAGGCCTATTAAAATTCCATATTACCTCTTTCATCAGCGGACGTCATTAGCAGTCATGAAAGCTTCTCCCTTTTTATTTTCTTTTTTCTTTTGTTGGAAATTACGATTCCAATAAATCTCTATCAATAAATTATAGTTTATTCAATCTATTACATGAACTGATATTCGTGTATTCATTTCTCATCAATATGATTTTCATTTACTTTTTAGAAGTCCTTTTTATAGATGATAATAATGATAGGGTATTGGTTTTATGGTAACAGTGTACCACGTAAGAAACCTTTGTATGTAATATGTATCTATATTGTAGAAGATTCTGCGTATTTGAGCAAAACTTGGGATGGGTAAAAGAAAGTTATCTCCATAGAACTTCAAAAGTTAAAATTTGCAGCAAATATTTTTGTTGAACCGTTTGACATGTCTCGTTTTATAGTTTATTTATGAAAAAATCTGTTTCAATCTTGTTTCTGTCTTAAAAAATATTATTTTAATTGTTCATTAGTTCACTTGTAGTTTATCTATTTCCTTTTTTCCTTTCATCACTGGGCTATTTTTTCCCTGTTGGAGCCCTTGGGTTGATACATCCTGCTTTTCCAACTAGGGTTGCAGCATAGCTAGTAATGATGATAATGATAATAATGGACAAAAGCAATTAATACAGGTTAATGATGCAAACGCATCAGGTACAAATGGCATTGCCTTTGGCACCTGTATTTTCCTATTGACAGAGAGAATCAATTTCTGTACAGTTCTTGTGTCTTGCTTTTTTTGCTAAATGTCCCTTTATTTGTATCATTTGAAATGACCCTGCAAAATCTAAAGCTATTCTGCGTTTTTCTTCTCTGGTTTATAGGTCTCCTGCTATTATTATTATTATTATTATTATTATTATTATTATTAGCTAAGCTACAACCCAAGCTGGAAAAGCAGAATATTATAAGCCGAAAGGTTCCAACTAGGAAAATAGCTCAGTGAGGATAGGAAACAGTTAGAATAGTGTGACCGACTGTACCCTCAAGCAAGAGAACTCTAACCCCAGACTTTTAACCATGTTATAGAGGTTATGGTGTCGAAGTTGGAAAGAGGTAATAATGTGAAAAAAATGTGATTAGAATCGACCGATGTATTCATTATATTACCATCCCGATGTGATTAACATTTTAGGAGGAATTGGTTAAATATCATGGTTGAATATTATCAGTAATTAAACGATTCGTAGATTGCCATTTATTTGTTATTGTTTTAATATGTTAATGAATCATTATTCAAGCTTATTAAGTTTCTTATTAGAGATTAAGAATTATCTATGAAAGGCATGCACTGATTTTGGGGATTGAAACGCTCAATTACGTGATACGTGATTATCAACCGTTTCATGTTGGTAAATTATTACAGTATTTCCTTAAAATTTAAGTTTCCGTAGTTCGACCTACAAGCGTCACAAAACAGTTTAATTCAAAAACAGCTTACACGGAGTTGTGCTCTCAAGTTCCTCTTTGATTCTGTTGACATTGATAGTTTCTTCATTATAAAATAGTTTCAGATTTCTTTCAGGCATGAGAGAGTCCTTAGTCTGTTTTATATATAAGTATATTCCCTTTTAGAATTTATGCAAATTCGGCCCTGTTAAGCTAAATTGGGCAACAGCCTTATAACCTTGTAGTTCACTTCGTGAATTTTAATGAGCAGAGACTCACGGCA
>NC_090725.1:50096333-50098833 GCF_036898095.1 Palaemon carinicauda | reverse complement strand
GACCCCTTTTTTCGGTGTTGTAACGATGGTCTTGAACCCCCGTCCGGCAGATCACCAGGCAGGGACGTCTCCAATAGGCTACTACAACCGTTCATGATTTTTTGATGTTGAACAGTCTACCATAAGTCTTTTTATAGTTTATATATAACATATCTGTTTCGATGTTGCTGTCTATAGAATAATTTAATGTTAATTTTTTCCCATCGCTTATTTATTTCCTTATTTCTTTTCCTCACTGGGCTATTTTTCCCAGTTGGAGCCCTAGGGCTTATAGCATCCTTTTTTTTCAACTAGGGTTGTAGCTTGGTTAATAATAATAATAATAATAATAATAATAATAATAATAATAATAATAATATTTAAGCGCCTCCATTGCTGATATCAGTGGAGATAACACCCTCAACTTTGATATGAATGAAAACATGAGTGATTGGTAATTATCTGACCAGTAACAACGTTGATATTGTGACGAAGCCGTGAGAAGGTTGTGAACTCAAAGGCAGTGTGAAAGCAACTGAGTTAGTTTATTTAAGAACACTCTCCTTTATATACAAAATCTCAAAGCAACAAGAATTTTCATGTTCAAATATTGACACTGTTATAGAGGAAAAAAGCAGACATGATTTTTCAGGTTCTTTTTAGTGTGAGGGGAGAGCGAAGATACAAGCACAAAATGAACTATGTACGATCGTGTGACACACGGTTGGTACAATATAATATTTCGTTTATAAGCTATGAATAGAGACTCGTATCAGCCTGTTCAGCATGAAAACGGCTAACGATTCCCCGTCCAACAAAGGCTCAAGTAGTGAACCTGTGAACATCCTGTCCTAATTTGTGTTCTATAACTTTAATTACACTATCCTCTTCGACCTCTTAGATTTTGTTTCCTATTCTTGCCGTCCTTTTATTTTGTGTCTTGGCTATCTTCCTCCTTATCACATTCTACTTTTATCATTTCTCTATCACACTTTCCCTTTATCATTTCCGTTTCACTTCTCCCTGTAGTTTGAAGGACGTGAGAAAATTATCGCTTGATTACTAAAATTGAAAAGACTATTCTGATTTTCGGAAGTTTATCTTCAAAAGTTTCTGTTTGAGAAATAAGCATATCTCATCAACCAAGACAAAAAAATGTCTGAGTAAAATATAGGTCTTTAGATTATGTTTGATTTAATAGATATGTAAATGAATTCAATCTTCAGTTTTTTTAATTTCTTTGATTTATATTTACTAAGAAGAGTGAAAATTGTGAGAAAAATAATTCTGTACATTTTTTTCAATTTCTTTGATCTATTTTGACTAAGAAGCGTGAAAATTATAACAAAAATAATTCTGTATTTTTTTTTATTTCTTTGATTTATTTTGACTAAGAAGAGCGAAAATTATGAGAAAAATAATTCTGTAATTTTTTTTTTTCATTTCTTTGATTTATTTTGACTAAGAAGAGCGAAAATTATGAGAAAAATAATTCTGTATTTTTTTTTTTATTTCTTTGATTTATTTTGACTAAGAAGAGCGAAAATTATGAGAAAAACAATTCTGTAAATTATGTTTGATTTTAAAGAAACAAGATTAAATGTAATTTTTAAAATTATTTTGTCATATGTTGGATTTATTTTGATTATGAAGAGGGAAAATAAAAGAATAAACTCAATAGGACTCCTTTTATTTTATCTCTTATTATGAAATTTTAACATCAAATTTTGTACATAAATTACAGAGCATTCATTTTATTATAACAGTATAAAATATAGATGACAGTACAATCATAAATATTCCTTTACTACTTACAAAGGAAATTACGTGTAATATAAGGATATATCATTCAAATTTCCTTTTCAAAAATATCGTCATATCCTGGGAACTGCTGATGTTTATAGCACATCCAACTATAATGCAACCATTTTTTAATACTCCGATAACTCAATGATTAAACTGATGTATAGCGCAATTTTTTATAATAAAAAAAAAAAGAGTGTAGGTTTTTGTTTGATAACCACTGAAGGAAAGTAAGTTTCATAAATTGGTCACAGTTTTCTTAAAATTCATTACGAGATTCATTTTCACAAGAAAAATAAATAATTAAAGATTCGCCGCTTCAGAGACGTTCTTTACTAAGAAAAATAATGCTTGATGGTTTAATCACAAAATATAACTAGAGGGGCACTCAGTAAAGCGCAAACCTCCGCCGCGGAAGTTTATTTCTCGACCTTTTGCTCAACCTTTATTTTGACCTTTGACCTTAAACTGTATTAATTGGTGTGGATTTTCATGCACTCAAATATGAACCAAGTTTAAAGTCTGTGACTACGATGTCCAAACTTATGGCTGATTACGTGAGTTGGAAATTTTTCTTGACCGTGACCTTGATCTTTGACCAGGTCTTTCCAAAATTTAATTATTTTCAGATTTTAACATAACAGTTAATCCCTCTAAGTTTCATTGCTCTACGATTAAAATTGTTACCAGGAAGCTGTTCACAAATACTCAAACACAC
>NC_090725.1:50081333-50083833 GCF_036898095.1 Palaemon carinicauda | reverse complement strand
AGGCACATTATTCTTGTTTTATTCCTATTTTTCCTTTCTTCACTGGACATTTTACCTGTTGGAGCCCGTGGGCATTAGCATCCTAGTTTTCCAAGTACGGTTGTACCTAAGAAAATAATAATAATAATAATAATAATAATAATAATAATAATAATAATAATAATAATAATAATAATAATAATAATATAATGATAATAATATGATAGTATTATATCCTCTTTACAATGGTCTTTCACTGGCTTGGGTTAGAGTTCTCTTGCTTGAGGATATACTCAGGCACTCTGTTCTATCTGTTTCCTTATTTCCTTTCCTCACTGGCCTATTTTTCCCTGTTGAAGCCCTTAGGCTTATAGCATCCTTCTTTTCCAACTAAGGTTTTAGCTTAGAAAGTAATAATAATAATAATAATAATAATAATAATAATAATAATAATAATAATTACTGGTCAAGGACTTTGCAGTTAGGGTAACAGTTTTGGGCCATGTGTAGTAATCATATGAACTATCAGTATGTTACTTCATTAGGTTATGTCGTGAAGATGAGATAGATTCTCTCCTCTCTCTCTCTCTCTCTCTCTCTCTCTCTCTCTCTCTCTCTCCTCTCTCTCTCTCTCTCTCTCTCTCTCTCTCGTCTTATTACGGCACTGAACAGTAATGGAAGTCAGTACGTGCGTTTGTGGGAAAAGGATAAGCTAAAGGAATTCTTAGAAAGAGGTGGTGGATTTGACGAGAGGCATATTGTGAGAGAGAGGATTAGATATCCAGGAACCACTAGAGTGCCTGCCAAACTAGAAGTCAATTGTATAGTGTTCTTGATGTATATATTGTTTTTTTAATTCAATGCTGAAAACAATTGTCATAACGATTTCAAGACAACGCTTTTATAGTTTTCTGTATCTTCTTTTCTTCATGTATAGAATTTTGAAGGAAAAGATGGGATCTGTTAATGTGTTGCTTCATGTATTCAGTTTTAGCTGACAGCTGTTTCAACCAATAAGTAATGGCTTTCATCAGGGCATATTTACGTACAAATCTTAAAATCTCATTTTTATTTTTTTATTTTTTAGGTATCTTGATTTATAAAGATTTCTATCAATTTTCTTTTTTAATAAGTCCACCTCCATTATGTAAGGTTAATGATTTCTATTCAAATATGCCATGATGAAAGACATTAGTTATTGGTTGAAATAGATGTCGTCAAGACCTGAATAAATGCTAAAGGTTAAGACGAGAATGGAATTGTCTGTGGAATGTATGATTGAATTGTTAATCGAAGCCTCAATGGAATATCGTTGTCTGATGAGAAAAGGATCAAAACTGTTCAAGTGAACCCTTTCTTTAGTATATGTATATGACGTTGGAAGGAATGAAGGGGATGAGAAATGTGAAGAGAAGCCACAAGTCGTAACAAAGCTAGGGGAGGTGGAATGAGGAGTCAGTGTGGTTTGGTCATGTGAAAAGAACGGGTGATAGTAGGTATTTAAGGGAAATTTTTTTTTAGATTACTGTATGTATATCATGTAAAAAGAATTGAAGGGATGAGAGGTGTCGAGATAAGCACAAGTAGTAAAAAGATTAGGGAAGTTCCAGAGTTTGGTTTGGGCATGTGGAAAGAACGGAGATAGTAGGTATTTAAGGGAACTATCTCTTTAGTATACTGTATGTATATCATGTAAAAAAGAATTTAAGGCATGAGAGGTGTCGAGATAAGCCAAGTAGTAACAAGGTTAGGGAAGATGGAATGAAGTGTCAGAGTGTGGTTTGGTCAAGTGGAAAGAACGGGTGATAGTAGATCCATTGAAAAGATATAATTCTGAAATCTTAAAAGGTTCTAGGATATAAATGCCCACATGGGGTTAGATAGACGATGCGTAAGACTTATTTGAAAGGCTTATTATCCGAGAAGTAAATTATGAGGATGAATTGTGCTATGTAATTGCAGGGTTTAGTCCAATACTGATGAGCCAAAAGCTAATGCTACAGAGGTTTTACCTCATATGGTTTATCTAAGAGTCGGCATTTAAAGAAAAATAGGCCAGTTAACAAAAACTTTTTTTTTTTCTCCGGGCTCTCTCATATTAGTGATGATATGGTTGAATATGCATATACCAGAAGGTTGAACTCTTGTGGTGCCACACCTTAACACTAGAATGCCCGATGGAGTCATTTTGACTCCTTTCTACTATTTAAATAACTCCCGGCTCGGTTCCTCCATATAATTTTACGAATCCTTTTGTGACTTTTATTGATCTTGAGTGTATTATATCCTACAATCCTAAAAAAGTTTACTGGATTACTTTAGATATCATTTTTTCAGATGATGTAATGGATGCCCAAGGGAGTCATTTTGACTCCTTTCTGTGAAACTCTTCTTAAATCACATGAATCCCCTTTTCTAATAATTTTACATCATATGTTGAAGATTATAAGATAATTTTTGCTTTACTACAAGCTATAAATGTTTTGCTTTCACTATTTTCTAATTTCCTTGTGATTCAAGT